>NW_026013419.1:0-2575 GCF_001458135.2 Marmota marmota marmota | reverse complement strand
TAAAAAAAAAAAAAAAAAGGGCTGGGGATGTGGCTCAGTGGTTAAGTGCCCCTGAGTTCAATCACTGGTACTCCCCCCAAAAAAAATCTGTGTATAAATGCTTATATCTTCTTAACTTCCCATATTAGCTTTAAATTCAGTGTTGTTATTTTTAATCTTAAATAATTTAAATTTTAAAGTTAACATTTATTTCAGTTATTAAAAACTTTTAAATTTGTTTGAAACACCTTTAATATGTTCAATTTTTTCCAAATGCAAGTTTTATATTCTTTTTTATATTTTATTTTTTGGTATTAGGGATTGAACTCAGGGGCACTTAACAACTGAGCACATCCTCAGCCCTTTTTATTTTATTTTTATTTTGAGACAGGGCCTTGCTAAGTTGTTTAGAACTTCCATAATTTTCAGAGCCTAGTCTCAAACTCTTAATCCTCTTGCCTCAGCCTTCCAAGATGCTGGGATTAAGGGTGTGTGTCACTGTGCTTGGAACTGCAAATTTTATGAGAACTGAACACAGACCAAGTATTTTTGATTAAATCTTAGCATTCACATAGAGAAACACTGAAAGGGTTTCACCTGTTTTTTTTTTTTTTTTTTTTAAGACTTAGCATGGAAAAAGTAAAATAATTAATAATTTTTATCTGGATTACATGTTAAAAAGGTGATATTTTGGATATGTTGAATAACATAAATTATATTATAAATTTGGTTTCATTGGTTACTTTTCACTGCTCTTACGTGACCACAAGAATTTTTTTAAAATTACATCTCACCTTATATTTTTACTGGAGAGCACTAGAAAGTAGAAAGTTTTATACAACCAGATTATATTTTATGTATAATGTATTTGTTATTATCTGTAACCACCAGTTATTTCTGCAATAACAAAATTATTAACATTTGCTTTAGAATTTATAGGTCAGGTATTTTCCTCATATGGTCTGATTTTATGTCATATCAATTTCATTCCTAATTGCATGTAGTTTTATGATAGATATGTTTAGGTTACTCATTATCATTTTGGCAAATTGGTCATTTTAAAAATATCTCATTGGAAATTATTTTGCTGCATGAAGGCATATAGACAAGTTTATTTTTGAAAGGAGAAAAAGTTTAGCTGGGCATGATGGCACACTCTTATAATCCCAGCAACAGGAGACCCGGTCAGGATCATTGCAAATTCGAAGCCAGCCTCATCAACTTAATGATGCCCTAAGCAACTTAGTGAGACCCTTTCTCAAAAGAAAAAAGAAAAAAGATTGGGGATGTAACTCAGTGGCAAGCACCCCTGGGTTCAATCCCCACTACCTAAAGACAGAGAGAAACAGAAAGGGAAAGAAGAGTAAGTTGTCTTGAGATAGACTAGCTCTTGATGCACCTGATCAATGTGGCATTTATTGTCTGAGCCTTTGGCATCCCCTGAGAAAGTCTTCTCAATTCATGGATATGGTTCAAGAAAGATAAATTCAGGAAAAAAAAAAAAAGTATAAGATGCATATTTATTCTGAGAAACTATCGGCCAGCCAAAAAGAGAAAAGGTTAGTCCATTCACATCATATTGCTTGTCTGGGAATCTTAGAAAAAAGGCAAAAGGAGCCATAAAATTAAAGAAAACATTGACGGGGTTTTTCAGACACTAAAAAATGCCATCCCTCTTTTCTTTCTTATGAAAACTCTCTTTCTGGGATCACTAAAATAAACCAAATATCAAAAGCCCTTCTTGTTCTTTCTAAAACTTGCTTAAGTCCTGCTCTTGAGATCCATGTCTAATGCAAATTGGGGAAAATACCGTATTACCATGGAGAATGATTAAATGGAAACAAGACCACCATGAGTTAGATTCCTTATTTCCCTGATGTAATCTGTGTCTTTTATAAATAAATTACGACATATTTAGAAAGTTTTATTATTGAGTTCTAAATAATGTTGTAATTTCATGTCTAGAGAAGTAAATTTTGACTTTAAAACAATAAAATTCATATGGAATTAACTTTGGCTGATACTGAAGTTGTAGATAAAACTAACCATTTTCTCAGTGTTTTACTAGGAATTTTATTTTTCAAACTTTTTTTTTTGTATTGGTGAAGACATGACTTCTCAAACTTCAATTAAATGAATGATTGATTAATTTAAAAATTGAGGGTAAAGCACCCAGAAAATTACCTTTTTTAGTGATATTGATAAATAATTTTTTAGAAATTCTAATATACCAAAACCAACTTCTATATAGTTCACAGAAACATATTGGGTCTCTCTTTCTTCCTTCCTTCCTGTCTTTCTTTCTTTTTTGGTAGCCCTCAAGCTTAAATAGTACATTAATGTATTAAAGCTTTGTTAAATGCATATATTTTTTACTCTTTTCCGATTTTCTTTCTTTGAGTGCAAAGTGCATTGCACACATCATAAATTAATACTGAGAAATCTAAATTTACCCCTTTAGAGTCTCAGTGATGGCTTTATAAATGGGCCCTTGTTTATTCTGTGTGTGGCCACTTCGGTTGTTAGTAGGGGTTACACTGATCGCCTTTCCTCAGATTTATGAGACTTGGCAAAAAAAAAAAAAAAAAAAAAAATT
>NW_026013418.1:0-11246 GCF_001458135.2 Marmota marmota marmota | reverse complement strand
GTTTTAGGGTTAGGTTTACGGTAATGGTTAGGGTTTGAAGAAAGTTTAGCTCTATGTCAAGGGTTAGGTTTATGATTATGTCTAGGGTAAGGGTTAGGGTAGATTTAGGGTAAGGGCTAGAGTTATCATCAGGGTTAGGGTTAGGGTTAGGGTAATGGGTAGGGTTAGAGGTAGGGTTAGGACTAGGGTTATCATTAAGTTTAGGGTTAGGGTTAGGGTAATATGTAGGTTTAGAGCTAGGGTAAGTGATAGGGTTAAGGTTAGGATTAGGGCTAGGGTTAAGGTTAGGCTTAGTTTTAGGCCATGGCTTAGTGTTAGGGTTAGGTTAAGTTTAAGGGTTAGGGATTGAGCTAGTGTTTGGACTAGGACGAGGATTAGGGTTAGAGTCAGTGTGAGGGTAGGGCTAGGCTTAGCATTACGGTTAGTTTTAGGTTTAGGATAGTGGACAGAGTTAGACATAGCTTTTGGCCTATGGTGATGGCTAGTTTCAGGTTAGTCATACGGCTAGGTGTAGTGTTAGGGTTATGTTTTTGGTTAAGATAAATTTTAGAGGTAGGGTTTTTGTTATGGTAAGGGTCAGTGTTTGTTTTTTTTGTTTTTGTTTTTTGTTTGTTTGTTTGTTTTTAGAGTCAGCATTAGGACTAGGGTTTGGTCTATGGGTAGGGTTAGTGTTTGGGTTAAGTTAAGGGTTATTTTTAGGGCTAGGGCCAAGTTTTTGTTTAGGGCTAGATGAAGGATTAAGTTAGGTCTAGGTCTAGCGTTAGGGTTAGGTTTAGGTATAGGGTTACAGGTACTGCCAATGTTAGGGGTCGTTTTAAGGATAGGGTCAGGTTTAGACCTGTGGTTAGTGTTAGAATAAGAATAAAAATCAGGGTTAGGGTTAGGGTAAGGGATAGTGATAGAGATAGATTGAGAGTTAGGGTTAGGACTAGTAATAGAGTCATGTTTTGGGTTAGGCTAAGAATTAGGTTTAGGACTAGAGTAGCTTTAGGGTTAGAGTTCAGCTTAGGGTAAGAGATAGGGTTAGCACTAGTGTTAGGGCAAGGGTTTGGGTTAAGTTTAGGGCTAGGTTTAGGGTTAGGGTTAAATCTATGGGTACAGCTCAGATTAGGGCTAAGCTAGGTTTTGTGTTAGCTTAAGGGCTACGGCTAATGTAAGAACTAGGGTGACAATTAGGGCTAGTTTTAGGTTTAGTGTTACATCTAGGTTTAGTGTTTGGTTAGGTTTAGTTTTAGGGTTATGTTTAGGGTAATGGATAGGTTAGGGTTAGCAAATGTGTTAGGGTTAGGCCGACGGTTACCATTAGGTTTAGGGTGAGAGTTAGGGTTAGGGTACTGGATAGAGTTAGAGATAGGGTTAGGGCTAGATTTATGGTTATTTTTAGGGTTAGGTTAGGGTTAGCTTTAGGGTTAGTGCAAGCATTAAAGTTAGGTTTAGGTTTAGGGTAAATGTTAGTAATTGGTTTAAGTTTAGAGTTAGGATTAAAACTAGGGTTGGGGCTCACATTAGGTCTAGGTTTTGGGTTATATTATAGCTAGAGTTAGGGATACAGCTAATGTAAGAACTAGGCTTATGATTAGAGCTAATTTTAGGGTTACACTTAGGGCTAAGTCTAGTTTTCTGTTTATGTTTAAGTTCAGGGTGATGTTTTGAGCTAGGATTAGAGTTAGGTTCAGAGTCAGGGTCAGGGTTAGTTTTAGGGTTAGGGATAGGATTTAAATTAGGGGTAGGCTTAGGGCTAGAAGTAGGGTTAGGATTTTGTTAAGGTTAAGGGTTATGGTTAGTGCTATGGCTCATTATGTTTTAGGGCTAAGGCTAAAGTTAAGTGTAGTTTTATGATTAATGTTAGTGTCATTGCTAGTGATAGGGTGAGTTTAGGCTTAGAGGTACATTTATAGTTATGATTAATTCTAGGGTTAGGACTATGGCTAGGGTTAGGGATAAGGATAGGTCTAGTGAGTGGGATAGGGTTAGAACTAGGAATAGAGCTATGGCGAGAGTTAGAGTTATTCTTTAGGCTAGGGTTAGGTGTGTGTTAGGATTAAGGCTAGATTTGGGGTTAGGATGAGGGCTAGGGTTTGATTAGGGTTAGGACAAGTTTTAGGGATAGGGATAATGACAGGTTTAGCTTTATGGATAGGGATAGTTATAGGGTTAGGTTCATGGCTAGGTCTAATATTAGGTTTAGGGTAAGGGCCAGGTTAAGAGTAAGGTTTATTGTTAGGGTCAGGGTCAGATATTGGTTTTCTGTTAGGTTAATAATTAGGGTTAGGGCTCAAATTAGGGTTAGGGTTAGAATTATGGTTAGGTTAATGGATAGTTTTAGGTTTAGGATTCAGGTTAAGATTAGGGTTATTGGTAGGGTTAGAGTTAGTGATAAAGTTAGGTTTAGTCCTAGGGTTAGCATTTGGGTTAGAGTTATGTTTAGGGTAATGAATAGAATTAGAGCTAGAGTTAGGGCTAGGGTTTTGGATATGATTAGGGCTAGAGTTAGGGTTAGGGTTAGGGCTAGGGCTAGGGTTTGGGTTTGGGTTAGTTTTGGGGTACAGGTTAGGTTTTGAGCTAGGGTTGGTGCTAGGGTGAGGGTTAGTTTTAGGGTTATGTCTAGGGTTAGATTTATGATTAGAGCTAGGGTTAGTGTTAGGGTCAGGGTCAGTGTTCAGGTTATAGTTAGGGTTAGAGTTAAACCCAGAATTATCACTATAGTTATGTCTAGAGGTAGGGTTAGTATTGTGGTTAGGTTAAGGTTAAGTGATAGGATTAGAGTTAGGTTAGGGCTATGTTTAGGGTTAGGGTTAGGGCTAGTGTTATGTTTAAGTTTAGGGTAAAGTCTAGGGTTAGGTCTTACATTAAGGCTAGGTTTTGGTTAGAGTTAGGGAGAGGTTTAAGTTATGACCAATGTACAGAATAGTGTTATGATTTCGGTGAGTTATAAGATTAGGGTTTGGACTAGGTCTAGTGGTAGGGTTAGGTATAACTTTAGGTTGATGTTTATAGCTGTCGTTAGTTTTAGGGTCAAATTCAAGGTCAGAGTAGTTTTAGGGTTAGTGTTTGGACTAGAATTAGGGCTAGTGTTAGGACTAGGTGTAGGGTTAGTTTTTGGTTTAGGATAAGTTTTAAATTTAGGGATATGGCTCTGTTTTGTTTTAGGGATAGGGCTATGGTTCAGGCTAGTGTTAGGCTTAGGTTTAGGCTTAGGGTTAAAATTAGATTTAGATTTAGGATTAGATCTAGGGTTAGGTCTAGGGCTAAGGATAGGGCTACTGTTAGGTCTTGGTTTATGGCTAGGATTAGGATTATGGTAAGGGATAGGGTTTTAACTAGGAATACAGCTAGGGTGAGAGTGAGAATTAGTCTTAGGGCTAGGCTTAGTGTTTTGTTAGGTATAGGGCTTAATTAGGGCTAGGAATAGGGCTAGTTATGGTTATGTTTTGGCCTAGGGTTAGTTTTAGGCATGGGGTTAGGTTTAGTGTAAGCAATGGTGTTAGAGCTAGGGATATGGCTAGGGTGAAAGATAGAATTAGGGTTAGGGCTAGGGTTTCATTAGAGTTATGATTAATGCTAGGTTTAGGGCTAGGATGAGGGCTAGGGTTTGTATTAGGTTTAGTCTAGGATTAGTGTTAGGGTGAATGTTAGGTCTAGGGTTATGGTGAGGGATAGTTTTAGGGTTAGGTTTATGGCTATGTTTAGTGTAAGTGTTAGGTTTAGGGTAAGATTCAAATTTAGAAATAAGGGTATTATTAGAGTCAGGGTCAGGTTTAGGGTTTTGTTTAGGTTAGGGTTTAGTGTTTGGGCTCAAATTAGCATTAGAGTTTTTGGTTAGGGTAATGATAGGTTTTTCTTTAGGATTCAGGTTAGATTTAGCATAATGGAAAGGGTTACAGTTAGGGATAGGGTTAGATTTAGGCCTAGGGTTAGCATTATTATTCAGGTTATGTTTAGGGTAATTGATAGGGTTAGAGCTTAATTTAGGGCTAGGTTTATGGATAGGATTAGGGCTAAATTTAGGGTTTGGGTTAGGGTTATATGTTTAGTTTGTGTAAAAGTTAGGGCTAGAATTATGGCTAAGGAAAATGTCAGGTCTAGGTTTATGGTTAGGGATAGTTTTAGGGTTAGGTTTATGACTAGGTCTAGCATAAGGGTTAAGTTTATGGGTAGGTTAAGTTTTAGAGCTAGGTATATTATCGTAGGAAAGGTCAGAGTTAGGGTTTGGGTTAGGTTAAGGTTTAGAGTTAGGGCTCGTATTAGCATTAGGGTTAGAGTTAGGGTAATGATAGGGTTAGGTTTCGGGTTCAGGTTAATTTTAGGTTAATGAAACAGGCTGGGGTGGACTCAACATTGTGGTGGGCGTGAAGTCAGTGCTTTCACTAACTCCTTAGCCACGCGGTCAGAGAGACATATCAGAACGTTTGAATTCTGCGTGCTTAGAAACTCCCAGCAAAATTCGGCTCAAGTGAGACCTGGGCAGGGACTTTGGGATTATTGGAGGTAATAGCTTGCCCCAGATGGGTGAATCTTGGCCATCCTGCGCATGGAGGTGCGGGTCACCGTTGTCTGGCGACTGGCGCAGAAGGAGGCATTTCAGCACTGCCGGAGACCATGTGTGGCGTAGAGACCCTTTGAAAAGGTTGCTAACCAAGCCTTCATGACACAGCGGATCGAGAACTGAAACCGAGACCTGGACAGACCAGAGACAGGCCAGACCCACCCCTCCCATCGGACACTCCAGCAAGGAGTCTGGGGCTCGCCATAGCAGAGAGCTGATGTCACCAGAGTTCTGCAGATTGGATCCCTTCCCAACTAAATTGGCTTCAACAGGTGTGTGACTCCCATCCCCACCAGATACATACAGCTAGGAAACCTCAAAAATCTATCCCCAGAGCTCCGTGGGTGAGACTTTAGGGGCCGAGGGAAGCAGAGGTGATTCCGGACCCCCAAATCCTCCTACCACCAGTGGCGACATCCAAGGCCTTAGATGCCAGCTCCTGGGGGCATGGCCACTGAAGGAGTCTAGGCAAAACAAGCTGAGGGTTCCCGTATCACCCACTCCACAACCTTGGGATCTGGGTGAATGGCTAACAGAGAGATTGCTCAGTCGTTTGGGAGAACAGGGCACTCAGGGGGCTGCAAGAGTAAATAGATCTGTGGAGAATGCCTCTGGTGTGCTGGGCCTGGCTGGCTGGCAGGAGGAAGGGGGAGGGGCCGAAGAAGAGAAACGGCCCTAGACAAACAGGATTGGAGAGATGCCCAGTAGGGGAAGAGTAGCCGCCTTACAGGGATTGCTTCCGGCATATAGAGGGCAGAATCTCGGCTCGGAGGGCACAGCTCCACCTACTGGAAGAGAAGAAAATAGATCTGTAAGACTTTATTTATCATTTTTTTCTTTTCCCTTTTCAGTTTTTATTGTTCTTTCCATTCTCCTTTATTCTACCTATTTTTCTCTCCCTCTTTCTCTTTAAGGACTTCTTCTTTCCCCTTCCCCCTAACTTTCATCCCAAGCATTATGACTTTCATCACTTGTAATTTTCTAAATGCAAATAGGTGAATGTTCTGAGGTTGTCTATAGGGCTCCTAAGTACCTAGTTATTACCAAATACCCTGATCCATTCGCCTGTTAATATCCCCCTCAGTAGAGCAATCTTCCAGAGTAGCCAAGACATACTAACCTTCATACCATCATAGCACCCAACCTATACATATAGTCCTATGACCAAACAACAGATCACTATATGCCTTCAGAATCCATAAGCCTTTTATGAAATGAATGAATCATCTTTAAATTACAATAAAGCCCAACATCTCTAGACATAGTCTCTCACCACAAAGGAGAGACACAGAGATATACAAAACCAAAATGAATTTATAGGAGAAATCAGAAACACAGCAGTTAAAAAGAATTGGAAAGAAACGTGAACACAATGAAAAAACACTGGATAAAAGGTTTACAAACAATTCAGGAAAACTTAATTTTACAGGAGAACCTCGAAGCATCAGAAAAATGGACAAAGAACTCAAGGCATACCTGACACAGATGGAATGGAATCTGAAAAAAGTCATAAGACAGCAAGTCCAAACAATGAAAGAATACTTTGAAAATGAATTACATGAGCAGATTCAAGAAACAAAAAAAAAAAATAAACTCTACCAGGAGATAAATATTTTTTAAAAAATCAAACAGTAATCCTAGAAATGCAGGAACCCATAAACCAAATAAAAACTCAAATGAGAATATTACAAGTAGACTAGATCAAATAGATGCCAGAACATCAGATAATGAAGACAAAGTATATCAACTTGAAAAGAGTATAGTCAATGCAGAAAGGCTGATAAGAAACCACAAGGAAAATATCCAAGAGATATGGGATGTCATAAAAAAAACAAACTTAAGAGTCATTGGGATAGAGGAAGGTATAGAGGTCCAAACCAAAGGAATTAGCAATCTCTTGAATGAAATAATTTTAGAAAACTTTCCAGACATGAAAGATGGAATGGATTGCCATATCCTGGAAGCCTAAAGGACCCCAAACATACAAAACCATAATATACCAACTCCAAGACACATTATTATGAAGATATCCAACATACAGAATAAGGAGAGAATATTAAAAGCTACAAGAGAAAGGAGGCAGATTACATTCAGGGGTAAACCAATTAGGTCAATGGCTGATTTTTCATCACAGACATTGAAAGAAAGAAGATGCAGGAACGATGTATTTCAAACTCTAAAAAATAATGGATTCCAAACAAGAATATTGTGTTCAGCAAAATTAAGCTTCAGGTTTGACAATGAAATTAAAATATTTCATGATAAACAAAATTTAAAAGAATTTGCAACCAGAAAATGAGCACTGCAAAGCATTTTGAGCAAAACACTACAAGAAGAAGAAATGAAAAACAGCACCCAAAACCAACTCAGTTTTGAGTTGGAGGTAACTCAGTAAAGACGGGAAAAATAATCAAAAAGGAAAAACAAGCCAAATTAAAATAAAGACATAAATAATTAAATAAACATTACTGGAAATAAAAACCACGTGTCACTAGTAACCCTAAACGTTAATGGTTTAAACTCACCAATCAAGCGACATAGGCTAGTAACTTGGGTTAAAAAAAAAAAACAGATCCAACAATATGCTGCCTTCAGGAGACTCATATGATAGGAAAAGACATACACAAGCTGACGGTGAAAGGTTGGTCCTCGGAAGCAATCAAAAGTGGCCATACTCGTATTGTATAAAATCAACTTCAAACCTAAGTTATCAAAAGGGATAAAGAAGGACACTATATATGGTTAAAAGGAACCATTCACCAACAACACATAACAATATCAATATGTATGCACCAAATAATGGTACTGCAACATTCATAAAACAAACTCTCCTGAAGTTCAAAAATCAAATAGACCACAACAAAAAAAATTATTGGTGACTTCAACACATCTCTCTCACCATTGGAAATATCCCTCCAAACAAAAGTTGAATAAAGAAACTATAGAACTCAACAATACAATTAATAACCTAGACTTAACCGATATATATAGAATATATCAACCATCATCAAGTGGATATACGTTTTCCTCAGCAGTTCATGGATCCTTCTCAAAGATAGACCATATATTATGCCATAGGGCAACCCTTAATAAATATAAAGGTGTGGAGATAATACCATGCATCTTATCTGATCATAATGGAATGAAACGGTAAATCAATGATAAAAAAAAGGAAGGAAAAATCCTGCATCACCTGGCAAATGAAAAATATATGAACAATATGTTACTGAATGATCAATGGGTTAAAGAAGACATAAAGGAGGAAATTAAAAAAAATTCTTAGATATAAACAAAAATACAGACACAACGTATCAAAATCCACGGGAAACAACAAAAGCAGTTTTAAGAGGAAAATTCATTGCCTGGAGTTCATTCCTCAAAAATAAAAGAAATACAACAAATAAATGAGCTCACACTTCATCTCAAAACCCTAGAAAAGGAAGAGCAAAACAACAGCAAATGTAGCAGAAGGCAAGAAATAATGAAAATCAGAGCAGAAATCAACAAAATTGAAACAAAAGAAAGTATTGAATAAATTGAAAAAACAAAAAGTTTGTTCTTCAGAAAAAAAAAAAAAAAGATCAACAGACCCTTAGCCACGCTAACAAAGAGAAGAAGAGAGAAAACTCAAATTACTAACATACCACATTGTTGAGAGCAACAGCCGAAGGGGCCCCAGCAAACTTCCAGCTGATTGGCTCACCGTGGCTCCAGCAAATTTCCAGCTGCCAGCTGATTGGCTCCTCTGCAGTGTAGCTCATTGGGCTGTTTCCCTGCCCTTTCAGACCACGGAGCTGCTCATTAGGGAACTCTTTTGGCTCTGCCCATGCAACCCAACAAATCAGCCTCAAGAGAAGGAGGAATGGGGGGTTGAGAGGCTCGTGGGAAGCCGGTGGTGGCAGTTGGGCTCTGAGGGAATTCCTGAAGAGCTTGTGTGGTGCAGCATGTGTGTTCTAAAAATAAAGTTTGTTTCTGCTTATTAATAATACCCAGCCTACATGATAAATTTTCCTGTTGTACTGTAGAAAGAGGTTCCAGGGAATTAGGGTCCACAGGTGTAGATTGGGCTATGCTTTCTTTAAATTTAGATTCTCGCCCCATGCTAAAACTAAATATTCAAGGACATGAATTTAATGAACTACTGGATACAGGTGCAGACCTTAGCATCATCTCTCATCAAGAATGGCCAAAACATTGGCTGTTACAACAAGCCACTCAAACACTTTGAGGCCTAGGAGTGGCGACTAATCCCCATAGAAGTGCAATGGTATTAGATTGGAAGTATCCTGAAGGATGTGAAGGAACTCTACAGCCATATGTATTGGATCATCTTCCCATAAATTTTTGGGGATGAGATGTGCTAGATCAATTAGGACTAATATTAACAAATAACATCAATTCAAATGTGTTCACAATTATGGCTAGACAAGGTTTCAGGAAAGGAAAAAGATTAGGAGAACAAGAACAAGGTAGAGCAGCACCAATACGAATAGATCAAGGTACAGACAGACATGGATTGGATTTTCAGGAGGCGTCACTGAGACAATAAAAATTACTTGGAAATCAGAAAGACCAGCATGGATTCCTCAGTGGCCCCTGACTAAAGAAAAGATACAAGCAGCCAATGACCTGGTCAAACAACAATTATCAAAGGGACATATACAAATTCTGTATCTCCCCATAATACTCCCATTTTTGTCATCAAAAAAAATTGGTAAATGAAGATTATTGCAAGATTTAAGAGCCATTAATGATGAGGTGATTATTATGGGACCTGCTCAAACGGGGACTCCCCAATTGTCTGCTTTGCCAAAAACCTGGTATGTTTTAGTTATAGATATTAAAGATTGTTTTTTTTTTTTCAATTTCAATTCATCCTGAGGATAGTCCACCTTTTGTATTACTATACATGCACTGAATCCTGAAGGTCCTGATCAGAGATATGAATGGATAGTACTCCCTCAAGGGATGGCTAACAGGCCAACTATGTGTCAAAATTATGTTCACAAAGTAATCCAACCACTTAGAAAACAAAATCCTGAACTAAAAATATTTCACTATATGGATGATGTATTATTAGCACACAAAGATAAAACACATTTCTAGAATTTCATGCCACACTTACAAACTTATTAAAAAATTATAATCTAGAGATAGTAATAGATAAAGTACAATTAAATTTTCCAATTAATTATTTAGGAGTTCTACTATCCTCAACCATGGTCCATCCACCAAAAATTCAAATACGATTATATCAACTCAAATCACTTAACGACTTTCAAAAGTTATTAGGAGACATAAATTGGATAAGGCCTTATCTAGGCATACCAACAAGATAGTTGGAACCTTTATTTGATATCCTAAAAGGTCCATCAGATCCAAATTCACATCAAATGTTAATGCCTGAAGCAAAAAAGACATTAAAAAATTGAAACATATATGGAAAATATGCATTTGGATAGAATTGATATAAGTTTGCCTTTATTATTTATTGTACAACCAACAAAAAAATATTCCTACAGGAGTATTTTGGCAAGAAGGTCCATTATAATGGATACATTTATCTTATTCTCCTAACACTATTCTTACTAGATATCCTGAGGCTACAGGACAATTAATACTCAAAGGAATAAAAGCAGCAAAGTGAGTGTTTGGAATTTCTCCCAATAAAATTATTACTCCATATACTATGGATCAAATTGATGAGTTAGCTAATGAGTAAAATACTTGGGCAAAAATCCTGTGAAAATCTAATGTTTCATTTGATAACCACTTACCATCTAATGCTTTATTGTCTTTTTCGTCATTGCATCCTGTAATTTTTCCAAAAATGACAAAAAAAACCCTATCATTAATGCTCCAAATATATTCACTGATGCGTTATATAATGGTACAGCAGCAATTGTTACACCTGGTCTAACTTTTACATTTTTAGTACCCAAACAATCAGCTCAAAGGGTAGAGCTTAATGCAGTATTACAAGGTTTTGTGGTGTTTAAAGATTCTGTATTTATTTTTCTATAGTCAGTATATAGTTAATGCTATAGTATCCCTTGAAGATGATGATAGGATTTCCCCTTCCTCTACTGTTTTCTCTTTGCTTTCCCCTATACAAAGTGTAATCTGGGACAGAACAGATCCATTCTTTATAGGACATATCAGGGCACATAGATTGCCTGGAGCCCTTAGTTTGGGCAATGATTTAGCAGATAAAACTACCCATGACATACATATTTTCTCTACACTAGAAGAAGATACAAATTTTCATAAAAAAGTTCCATGTCAATGCTAATACTTTACAAAAGCATTTTAAAATAACTAAGGAAAAAGCTAGACAAATATTTAAACAATGTCAAAATTGTGTGACTTTTTAACCACAAGTTAATCTTGGAGTCAATCCTAGAGGACTGATACCTAACCATATTTAGAAGATGGACGTCACACACTTGCCAGAATTTGGAAAATTAAAATATTTGCATGTTACAGTTGATACTTCTTCCATATTTTTGATGGGCTCTCTTCATGCCAGAGAAAAAACCTAAAGATATTATACTTCATTGCTTACAAAATTTTGCTACTGTGGGCATTTCAAAACAGTTAAAAACAGATAATGTCCCTGGTTATACTTCTACCTCTTTTAAACAATTTTGCTCATCATTTGGCATTACTCATATAACAGGAATCCCATAAAATCCACAGT
>NW_026013417.1:0-2575 GCF_001458135.2 Marmota marmota marmota | reverse complement strand
TTAACCACTGCGCAACATCCCCAGTCCTTTTTATGTTTTCTTTTGAGATAGGGGTCTCACTTAGTTGCTTCTGGTCTAGCTAAGTTGCTGAGGCTGGCTTTGAATTTTTAATCCTCCTGCCTCAGTCCCCTGAGCCACTGGGATTACAGGTGTGCACCACCATACCTGGCCTCTTCAGGATTTTTAAAATTTACATTTAAAAAATATTGTGAAGGTTTACTATAATTAGGTGATTGCCTTTTTAAAGTTTTGTTTTTTTTTTTTTTTTTTTGGTGGACTGCTGCTGATATTTTGTATCTTCTTTTGAAATTTGGGAGTTCTATGAAAGAATGCTGCTTGCCTTGAGCCTCACCTTTCATTGCAACAGAGCCTTGTAACCAACTGAGTTTCAAAATCTTGTATCTGAAAGACTTATCAGGGCCTTGGCCTTGAAAGGAATGTCTTCCTCCTAATGTTTATTAAACAAATGATTTGTGAAGGACTGAAACCTCTCCTCCTTTGGCAGAGGAGGACACTCCCTTTGTCACCAGCCTTCAGCCCATTGAGATTTCTTTTCAAAGGACTGTATTGGTGTATATTTCATATATACATGTAAATATTTTTTATAGGGAATGAAAAAGACTCGAGTAGATACAAAAAAAATTGGTCCCCTTAAATTGGCTGCCCTCAATGGACTCTCCTTGTCTCGATTGCCTCTACCTGATGAAGGAAAGGAAGTATCCACCAGAGCGACAAATGATGAAAGGGTATGTACATGCAGGATGCCCTGGCTTTGTACCTTCTCTGGGGCAATTGGTAAATACTGCAAAAATGCCTTTGTGAGATGTCAATGAAATTTGTAGCATAATTTAATAATCATTAAATGAGTGTTAAAGAACTTTCTCATCTAGGCCACAAAATTGGGCATATGTACAGCTTATGTCTTAATATCTAGTCTCAGCCTTGAATGTTGGTTTCCTGTTGTTTGTTTCTGTTCTGTACCTTCTGCAAGCCATTTGGGGCAGGTTATTGATTTTTGATATATATAGTGAGAGGATCTTTACAAATGTGTATGATTATACCTAGGAAAGAAAACAAACATTGACTGCTTTCATCATATTGAAAATCTATCTCAAGAGTAAATAGTTACTAAATTTTTCAAAACTTCCTTTGTGAGACTAGGGTATTTTTTATGAGATTTTTATGGTATAAAAATCAGACAGGCATGAAAATTCCTTACAACCTGATCCTGGAGATCATTGACAACATTTACTACTGTTTTGAGCATTTTTTTTTTTTTGGTGGGGGTACTATGGATTGAACTTGGGGGCACTTGACTACTGAGCCACATCCCCAGCCCTATATTTTATACTTTATTTAGAGGCAGGGTCTCACTGAGTTGTTTAGCACCTTGCTTTTTGCTGAGGCTGGCTTTGAACTCAGCCTCCTGAGCTGCTGGGATTACAGGCATGCGCCATGGCACCCGTCCTGCTTGGAGTATTTTTATGTGCCATTTATAAATCTTAGAATAGTTCACAGATGTTGGAACTGATTGTCCTACTCTGGAATTCATTTTCTCCAGGAGAATTCTTTTTCTTAACATGGCACAAAATTGACCATGGATTTCAAAACAAGCTCAACAAATTTCTTTAGGCCATTTTTCAAATTTAAGCAGCATTTTGCATTGTGTATGTTACCAAGAAGAGTATGTCTTTCGTTCTTTTAATCCATATTGTTATGGCTTGCTAAAATTTCAAGTTTGGTTTCATGTAGAATTTTCAAAATTAGATAATACTAGATCTGAAGCAGAAAACAGATTTTAAATGTACAGTTAAAATGCAGCTGTGACATGTGAATATATTAATTTTATTCCACATACTCTATTTTGCAGTGTAAAATTCTGGAACAGCGGTTAGAACAGGGAATGGTATTCACAGAATATGAAAGAATTCTTAAAAAACGACTAGTTGATGGAGAGTGCTCAATAGCCCGACTCCCAGAAAATGCAGAAAGAAATCGATTCCAAGATGTCCTTCCCTATGATGATGCAAGAGTGGAGCTTGTCCCAACCAAGGAGAACAACACTGGTTACATCAATGCATCACATATCAAGGTGAGAGGAACATCTAGGGTGATAAACGGCACATTTAACTTGGGGTTAAATATTTAAAAAATATATTCATGTGTTCTAAAAACACCCCAGTTTTGAACCATTGTTACAACTATGTCATTACATTGTTACAGCTGGAGAATCCCATATACCAATGCTAGATAAAAAGTGCTTATCAGAGCCAAAGTGATGCCTAATACTCTTCCTGTAGGAAACCACTCTGTCCTCATGTTGGTAGCAGGGTGTGGGACATGTTATTTGCCTGGCTTTAGAACTTTGTCCTGCTAAATGAAGACTTTTTTCTGGCTCATAAATTCGCACAGAATCTGCTGAATTGCTAGTTTTCACCTCGTCATACACCTGCATTAGCTTTTTTGGGGGGCGCAGGGGCAGAGGGATAGGATCTCACTAACTAAGTTGTACAAACTGGCCCTCAGTTGGGATCTCCTGCCTCAGAGTCCTGAGTCACTGGGATTACAGGCATGT
>NW_026013416.1:0-2575 GCF_001458135.2 Marmota marmota marmota | reverse complement strand
ATACCTAGAAGGCTCTTCATCATGCAGTGTTTTGGATTGAAATCAATTGTTTAAGTGGTCCTTTGCCCCTGCCTTCCAGATTGCCTTCTCCCACCCCTCACCTCACCCTGAAGACCCAGATTGATGGGACATCTCAAAAGCCCATCTGTTTTAGGCACTTATTGATTTCATTTTTAATCTGCCATATCAGGACTTAATACATTAGCCCTCCCAGCAGATTGCAAGTGACAGGGAGTCCTTGTGGACACTAGGTAAGGGAGAGGGCTCTGGGAAACTTCTGGATAGTGCAGTCTCTGAGGCTGGAGGGTTAGACATTGGATGCTCTTTTTCAGGAGGGTAGAATAGACCTCAGAGATACCTACTGTTCTTTTCCTGCCATTTCATGTTTCTATTTTCCTTCTGGTCACCTCATTTCTTATTGCTGCACCTGGGGAAGCTTCACACAGAGATCTCCTCTGCATCTTCAGGAGATCTGAAGCATCTTGACCTGTGTTGCATTCTCCACCAGAGGTCTTAGGTTCTTGTTTCATGCCTGCTGACTTCCCATTCACTCGAGGCCATCTCTCCAGCTTGCTAATGCCTGGATTGGTTTAATTCTCCTCCCAGAGGTTTGGGAATTGTGCTCTCAAGTGAGCAGGTTTTAAAGAGAACAGGCATTACTTAAGGCCAAGGAAATGATGCACTTCTGCTCATCCCTGCAGTTTAGATTAGGAAAAGCAGCCAAGAACAAAAGTGAGGCCCTGTTCCTGTTTGTGCTGGCTCTGCAATTAGCTGAACAGGTCAACGTCCAGAGTCGAGTTTCCTGTCCATCACACTGTTTGTGCTCCTTTTTCTGTAGCAAGGCTTTGGTTTGGGAAAACTCGGGCACTACTGAAAAGACAAGGCCTTCATCTACCCAGGTCCCTTTACAAAACATGGAATTCCCTAACAAATTCTAGATGAAGACGAGGCATGCACACAGTATCATTTTTGTTCGATGCCAAGTCAATTGCATATACATTAAATTAACAGAGAATCTTGCGCGGGGATTCCCTGAATCAGTGTTTTTTTCATTGCATATTTAATTACAATTAAATTGAACAACTTTCAGGAAAAAAATCACAGCAATACTAAAAGAACCTTGGCACACAAATAATTTTATTGCATTGCAAATTGAGAACACTGTTATATTTTCACTTCTTCCAGAAAAAAAATTTATTTTCTAATGTTAGGACAAATGCAGAATGTCTTTGACTGCAGTCTGTAATCAGAGAAAGCGCAAGTTCTATCTTCATGTTTTCTGCTCAACCTAGAAGAGCATTTTATAACCACTTTTAAGTAATTTTTTTTAAATGTTCAAGTTTCACAAGTTCCATTGAAAGTGGGAGATTCTCATGTTCCTTTGGGTGAGCTCTGGCAAGCAGCTCTTCAGTTCTGAAGGGGCCTCCTCATTTCATCCACGTAAGAAATCACCTCCCCAAGAGAGATGGCTTGATTACCTGGATATTGCATAAAGAAAAACACCACATATTCACAGACTTCTATCTCATGACACTTTTTATTAGATTTTATAACTTCTTATTTTTTCCTACTCGCTTATTTTAGAACCTTTGTTTTCAGGAGAATGAATAGATATGTCATTCAAATGGCTTTTAAGGCACACCAGGTTTCTAAGAAATGGTAATAAAAATTAGAGATTTCAGAGCCCCACTGTCCTTGCTGGACTCTGTCTGCAAACTACTTGGAAGGCACATCTGCGGATCCCTGTCCCCTTTAATGACTATGTAGGGAGTGAGAGTCCGGGGCCTGTGCCTGTGTTCACTGGTTCATTTTTGTTCTAGAAATGATCTTGAGGACATCCAACTCAGGTCTGTTCTGGGAACCTTATGTATTCACACAGGCAGGCAGAAAAAAATGCAAGATGCAAGTGGGAACTGCTGATATGTTTGTTTCCAAAGCAAACTCCATGGATGAGATGATTAAATAATTTGAAGCTATTTGAAAGTCATTAAAATGGCCATCTGGAATCTCCAATTGTTGCCTCTCTCAATCTTTTGCATTATCTTTATAGAAAAAAGATGTGCCCTGGGCATCCTCAAATATTCTCAGACACCAAAGTAATGCCTAAAAATATTTGAAATTTTAGAAATTAAAATTAACAGGCACAGCTGGATAATCCTACTATAATACATCAATAATATTTTGCTATGCCTAACAACAGGAAAACATATAATGCAAAAGTTTTAGAGCTAAGGAGCTTAGAGAAATTACACAGGAAAAAAAATACCTGGATCACTTCTAAAAGCATTTGTCTTGAATTTTGCTCACCTAAATAAGAATACCCTTGCCATCTGTTTATTTTAAAAATAATAATAATAATTAAATGCCCTGTATCTACTCCCCCAACCTGAAATTGAATCTAATAAGCTCTTTCTGGATCCACAAAGATTATCATGTATTACCCTTTAAGTTTAGTTTTAGATAATGAAAGTGGGCTTATGAACCTGAAGGAAACCACCCAGAAGCTGCAGGAGCTATTTCAGGGTCTAAGATCAAAAACTTTGTATCAGCAGGATAAGGAGAAAATAAGATTGCA
>NW_026013415.1:0-2576 GCF_001458135.2 Marmota marmota marmota | reverse complement strand
GGTTCCTTTCTCTCTTCTCCGCAGCCCCAATTTCCCGGCTGTAAGAATCTTCTGATTCTAGGAGATGGCTCCTCAGGCTTTGTACCTCCTGCTTTAAGTGTAATTCTTTGTCACATAAGTGTTGAACTTCTTGCTCTAAGGTCCGGTTTGCCATCTGTTGGTGCTTTAGAGACAAGGTGACTTGGTCTCTCTCCTGCTGAAATAGGATGGTCTTCTCCTGCATGGATTCAAGTGCTTTTAAAAGCTGACTGAAGTCCCGAGCCTTGCCATCTTCTTTCTCTAGTAATAGCTGTTCAAAGGCAAGAGCTTGCTCCTTCATGGACTGGTACTCGTATTCTTGTTCTAGCAGGATCACAGAGAACTTCATGTACGTCTCTTGTAATGCTTGATACTCCATTTCTTTTTCTTGGGATGTTTCGATCATTTTTTCATTTTCCCCTTTGAGTTGAGAAATGACCATTTCTAAATTTAATATTCTCTCTTTTAGATTTGTTATTGCTTGCCTCAACAACTCGTTTTCATTCACTTTGTCAGTGAGCTTTTCATTGGAAGAAAGAAACTGAACACTTTTGGCTTGGATGAAGAGGTCTTTTCCTTCAGTAAAGTTTTTAACACATCTTGTTCTTCCTTTAGCTGTTTAATTTCGGAATCCATTTCTTCATGTTCTTTGTTTTCTCTCTCTGTGGCAGCAGCAATTGCATCAGACAGCCTGTGGTTATTTTCCTGGAGCATCCTAATGGTGGCCTCTTTTTCTTGCAGTTATTGTCTCAGCTCTCTGACCTCTGATGACTGGGACGTATGTGATGACGCAGTCAAGAGCTGGGGTGGAATCATATCAAGTTTTCCTGAATAAGTTTTAGCCTGAAGAGCTTGTTGCAGGACAGCTTGAGTGAGTTGACCGACTTCATCTTCAGACAGCTGATCAATCTGGTTGGTTAAAAATCTACTCTTTTCATTTACAAGTTGAATTTCAAGTTCCTGTTGTTGGATTCCTTTCACTCCTTTTACAGTTTCATGGTTACACAGGTCTTGTTTTTCACTTCTGTTTTCTATACAAAAACTTTTAACTTTTGTTTTTTGAAAACTATCAGAATTGTCTGCTGGAGTGTTGTGTGTGTCTTCCTGCAACTGGGCTTTTATTTGTTCACTGGTTTTCCGCAAATTCCCAATTTCCTCATCTTTCTGCTCCATCACAGAAGGCTGCGATTGACTCCATTCCAGCTTCAAGGTTTCACACTGTTCCATTATTTGTTGCTTTTCCATACTGAGCTGCTCTTTTTCTCTCTTCAAGACCTCTGTGTCATTTTGTGCCAAAGATAATTGTTCATTTATGTCTTTTAGTTGATCCTCAAGTTCTTCGATCTTCCTGGCAGACTCTAGTTTTTCAGTTTGTAGAACCTGAATCGTTTTTTGCAAGTCACAGATTTTAGACTCATCAGTTATTGTTACTCCCAAGTCACTTTGTTGTAACTTATTTTCAAGTTTTTAAATTCTTTCTTCATAGTCATTTAGTTCCTCTCGATACCGGCGACTCATCTCTGCCAGTTTCTGTTGATGTACATTCTGCAAAACTGCAATTTCACCTTGATGATTATCAAGGTCTTGATTTCGGTTTTGTTCAAGCAGCTTAATAGTATTTTGTAGTTGGCAGATTTCACATTGATCCGAATTATGTGTTTGCTGTGCCTGAGCAATAGCGCTCCAATGGCCAACTTCGAATTCGAGTCTTGAAACTTCAATTGACAGTCTGTTGATTTCTTGTTATGCAGAAATGATGTCACTGAAGTCCATGTCATCACCTAGAAAAGCTGAACCATGACTGATGTCATGACTGAATGAAGACAGGGCAGTGGTTGATGGTACACCACCAGCTCCTGAATGCAGTGGTTGGGCAGCTGACTTCACTTGCAACAACTCATCCTCTAGGTCAAACTGTCTTGCTTTCAGTTGCCTGATTTCGACTTCTTTCTGTGCCAGTTCATTTCGGTAATTTGCAGATTGATGTTGGATCCGTAGCTTGGATGCTGCATACCTTTCCTCCAGGTCAGTACAATAGTTTTTAAGTCTTTCATTGTCATATCTGATCATCCATTTGGTATCTTCAATGTTCTTTCTCCAATAACTAGGTAAACCTGCTTCTACATCCTCAAAATCATCGAGAACCTCGTCCTCGGTGACGTTGGACTTATGGCCTGTGAGGGAAGCCAAGCTGTCCCCCACCTGACCCAAGGAGTGGCCCCAGCTGGAGCCTAGGCCCCTAAACCAGGATGACATCTTCCCAATTTCAGTGAGCCACCAGACCCACTCTGAAAACCACTTCTCTCTCTATCCACCTCTGAAAACCACCTCCGTCTCTATCCACCTCTGCTCTGAAACTCCTGGAATGTTGGGGGTTCAATTATGACCCAAACACTCAGAATCTGTGCAGGGCGGGGCTCCTGCCAACTGTTGCTTTCTGCCTAGAAATGCAGAGGCCTGGCCTGTGCTTGCGCCAGTGACTAGCCACCAGTGGCCCAGTCACCCCCACGGGGCCTGGGCTTCATCTCTCCACTTCCACCCTCGGGCTTGGGTGACTT
>NW_026013414.1:0-2576 GCF_001458135.2 Marmota marmota marmota | reverse complement strand
AAAAAAAAAAAAAAAAAAAAAACTAAACTCTGGTTTGATGTTCCAGGTTTTCTCAAGTGGACTCAGACTAATTTTGTATTCATTTCATACATATCTACTCTTGTCTATCAATGTCAGTTATTTTACCTTTTCTTCACTTTGTTGCACATGCAGTTCTTACTCTTAGCTTATTTATTCCTTTCTCAATGTGTTCTGTGCTTTTCCATTTCTGCAACTTTATTCTAGCTCTCCTTTTCCTTGAAAGGACCTTCCTACATCTCTATCTGCAAGACTGCATATCTTTCAGGAATACATTTTATAAAGTGTCCTTTTTCTTTAAATCTTCCCTTATTATTGAACTTGAAAAGACCTCTTCCTCCTGGGAACTTTTACAACTTTCTGTTTGCACTCCTAGGAACATATTAATTCTGCTTTGTATTAGTTATATGTGTCTATGCTGCTTCTGGCCTAAACAAATTGTAACAATGAAGCTCTTATTTGATATATCTTCATATCCTGCATAAAACTACTGCATTGTGAGGGCTGAGATATCAGTCCAGGTAACATACATCACTTACCGATGTTTCAATTCTCTTATCCATAAAATGAATACAATTATACTATATCTCTCTGAGGGCATGGTGGAAAGTAAAGAAGATAACATTTGTAAAATTCTGTAGAGCTCTAAGCATTGGCTGTAATTTATATTATTTCATTTCTTATTATTGATAGCATATCTGATGAATAAATAAATGAATGGAGATAGCAATATATGTAAAGGCACAAAAGCAGGCGCTCCAAGTATTTGCCAGGCACTTTTCATCAACTGGTAGAGATCTTGCTAGAAGTTTCAAAGGCAGGTATTAGAATTTGGGCTGTGTAGGTAAAACTTAGCAGGCCACATACAAGTAACTGGTCTGACTCCAAGACCTGTGTTTTCCTCAAATACTCAGTAATTTCTTCCTTGAACTGTCCTAAATAACAAGGGAGCTTTGTCAAACTAGACACAGAGACAGTACAACTCATTCCTACTATGGTCCCATCCTTCTTCCCTTCATTATATTAGAATACATGAAGGGCATCTTGGAGGACCAAACATGTTTTTTTCTACCCCCAGGTCCCACCCACCCCAAACAAACATATTGTTCATTCTGCTGTTCTTTCCTCACACCAAACATGAATTGCCCTAAATTTGTGTTCTTGTGCTTTCATTAATATTTTGCTTAAAAATTCTCTAAGCATTCTGTTACAGATGCTGATTGTGGCCCCATCATAGTAAGTGTCCCAGAAGATATTAATTAACACTGTCCATGACCACACTCTGAGAGACAATGCTATAGACTGTCAGTTCAAATGTGTTTAGGGTGCACTCTGTCCGCATCACATAGGAAACAGAAAAGCTTCCATATGGTGTGCAGTGAGAGTTCTAACATTCTGCATGACGAGGAGGCTAGAGGTTTTCTTATATTACTCTCCATTTTCAAGAAAATGAGACCTGGAAAGAGTTTAATAGGAATTAACTGGCCTAAGGAATTGAAGCCAAAAATAATTACTGAGGTGATTTTTAATAGAATTCTTATTCACTCAGTACTGACTTCTGGAGAACCCCACCCAGCACACTGTCATTCACAGAAGGGGGCAGGATATAAAGCACCTCTCATCTCTGGGAGTTTATAATCTGGATGTGACAACTACATTATCATATAAACAAAAACTATAAAGCCTGAACAGGAATTCCAAAGAGATTATCACAGATGTACTTTAAATAGGTAAATTAAAAGCACACATGCACACATTCTGTGCCTTTTATGTGCAACCTGGGAACTGGTGTGACACAAAGCAGGTGTTTTCAGAGAAGATGAAGGCTCCTCCTCATCACAGCACCCAGTCTTCCAGAGGGTTGCTGGACAGCCAGTGAAGTTTTCCCAGTACTGACTTCATCTCCTCATTGCAGATTTATGTGCTCAGATTTGGGAAGGATGGTTTTTGTTGTTGTTGTTTTCATGTGGAGAAAAATACACGTTCCCTCCTTCAAAGTAAATATTCTGGAAGCCG
Organism: Marmota marmota marmota; assembly: GCF_001458135.2. Taxonomy (NCBI): domain Eukaryota; kingdom Metazoa; phylum Chordata; class Mammalia; order Rodentia; family Sciuridae; genus Marmota; species Marmota marmota. The sequence goes on along the minus strand of NW_026013414.1, from coordinate 542 downwards.
TTGCGATTGTTCAGATTTCTTTAAAGACCTTCACGCCACTTACCATTGCTTTTTAGACTGCAGGGAACATAATGAAACTGAAGTCTCTCCTGGAGCTTTTATTCCTCTTCTTTCAGACTTAACAGAAAGCAGTGGGGAACACTTGGGCCACCTATGTCAGTGCCATTTCAGCGTCTGCTTTGGTTTTATTCTTAAGGGAAAAAAAATAGCATTGGATTAATTTTATTTTTTCTTTTTTTTTGTAAACAAATGCTTTGCTTAGAAGAAGCACTGACATTTGTCTTTTATCTCCTCTTTTCCTGTTCCTGCCTCCACTCCCCTAGCCTGCCATTTCTTCCTCTGGGGAAGGACAAAGGCCTGAGATTGAATAGGGTCTTCTTTGGATAATGCTTTTGGCATAGAATTTGGAATTTTGTTTGACCATGGCCCACAGCATGAAATACATTTTACATCGAGATCTGGCATGTAAACACAGGAAAACATATGCACACTCATCTTGTGAACAAAACTCGGTGACCTTAATGGAGAAATTTTATATATAT
>NW_026013413.1:0-2576 GCF_001458135.2 Marmota marmota marmota | reverse complement strand
CAAATTAAGAGTTTGCTTGGAAAGTATTAGTAACAATTTATCTTAAATATTAGGTTTTTATTACCTATTGTTGTATAAAAACAATAAGCCCAAAATTTAATGGCTTAAATAAAAATTTAAAATGCCATATCTCTAAAGGCTCAGTATATTTCTTTTCTCTTTTGGGGAGGTGAGGAGAGGGACTGGACCCAGGGTGCTTAATCACTGAGTTACATCCCCAAACCCCTTCTCTTTTGGAGACAAGGTCTGGCTAAGTTACTGAGGGTCTCTATAAGTTGCCCAGGCTGGCCTTGAACTTGCAATCTTCCTGCCTCAGCCTCACAAGTTGTTGCAATTACAGGTGTATGCCATGGTTCCTGGCATCTCAAAGCATTTAAAATCATAGTTTCACCTAATATGTCTCTCTTCATCATAGGAGGCTTGTGTTTGGTGCCTGATAAGTGAGCCCATTTGGCATTTTATCACATTTATGTAGCAAATTGGAATGAAAAGGGGAAGAGACTGCCTCAAGGAGTACTATTTTCAAATTCCATGTTCTTGCCTCCAGGTGTAATGAGAACTTGAACTAATGGCTGATAAAGCCATGCTCTGCTGTATGGCTAATGGACTCTTGAAAAAACATACTTAGATGAAAGTATTCTAGAATTAGTGGCGATGGTTGCACAACTTTGTGAATATACTAAAGAACAATGAATTATATACTTTAAAAGGGTGAATTTTATAATATGTGAATTATATCTCAATAATTTTTTAGAATACTTTTTTAGTTGTTGATGGACCTTTATTTAATATTTATATGTGGTGCTAAGAATCAAACCTAGTGCCTCATACATGATAGACAAGTACTCTACCACTGAGCTACAACCCAGCCCTCAATATTTTTTAGGGCACACTCAGAATTAGGATCCCCATAGGGATCCTGGTCCTTTGGTGCTGTGTTTGGGGGCAGAACAACCTGTCTACCTCCCTTGAGGTCACCAAGGCTGGGGTCTTAAGAGTCAAACACTGCTCTGCCAAGTTCCATCTGTGTGTCCTTGGGGAAGTTACCCTCTCATACCTACCTCATGGCATGGAGAAGCCTCAGAACCATCATGTGCACTACAGGAACTCAGTATATGCTGCCACTCATCATGGTAAAGAAGTCTGCAAAGAAGTCTGAAGCTTGGCAAGCAGAGGTCCACTGCTCCCCACAAAGCTGACCTCCTGAGAACACAGCACATCCTGGTGCACCAGGCAGTTCAGGATCTTTTAGAGGCTGCCCCCAAACCTTGCATCTAAATTTTTGTCCCTGACTTGAATTACCTTGAACCCTAACTGGTAAGAACAGCTTGGGTTCTGCTGTCCTTATCTTTTCCTGTGACTTCTGGGCTCTTATCCCCACTCCATTAGATAGTTTAAACTCAGCTGAGCCCTCAGGAGACACTAAGCCACCTGCTACCTTTCTACATATACAAATGGTCAACCTGCAGGTTCTCTAGGCATTAAATTCTTATGTATCTTGAATATTTCTTAACTCTCCTGCTATTCTAAATTCTATTTCTCTGCCAGACTTCACTGTTTAAGTTACACAAGAATTATGTATTTTATTATTTGCTGAGGAAATTCTCCCCTAAAAAAAACTCATAAATTTCTTGGCTTTGTTAGTTTTCTTATATGAACTGCAATTCTATTTTCAAGCTGCCAAAAAAAAAAAAAAATCCATCGACTGGACAGTTGTGTCACTATTAGCCTTCTTTGCATGCATAGGTCTTCTCATTTCTATCTATTATCACTTTGCCTGGTCAAATTTCGGTATTGTTTGTTATTTCTAGGAATTTTATGGGTTTTGTTGGGATCTATTTCCTGTTTATTGCTAATGGATAAGAAAACTATTGATTTTTAATACTTGCCTCCCTATATAATTATTCAATGAGTTTTTCAGTTATTTCTCTTGGTTTCCTTGGGGGAAAGGGAGTATCTGTAAAGATTTCTGGCTTCTAAGAGTTCTTACTTCACTTTGTTTCATAATCATGCTTCCTAAAAATGAGTAGGAATGTTAAGTCAACCTGTGTTATATGCCCTAACAAAATGGAACTCTGGAAACTAGTTTTTACATCATGTTTGCTTTCTAAATCCAGTTTATGAAAGTATTTGGCTAATAGCAAACTTGTATATACTAAGAAAAAAATTTACAATGTTCACAAAGTAGCAATTGCTTTTACTCAACCACTGTAGGCCCTAGGGCAACGCCTGACATAAACTACTTCTAATGCTGTCAGAAGCCTGAAAATGAAATTAATTAAGTGTCCTCTCCTGTGCCCTGACTAGAAGCTCTATTAGCATATTGAACCCTCAGCTTCAGAGATGGCAGCCCAAAAGTTACCATGAGAGTTTCTAATTCTAGTTCCTGTCTACCTAGCTCCTGGTCTAGATTGATGCTGTCTCCCAGATAGTGAATGAGCCTGTGAATTAGATAAGAAAATCTGGTCTGGGTTCCTTGAAACTAACAATCAAGCTGTAACCCCAGCAACTCACAAGTTTGAGGCTAGCATGGACAAGTTAGCGAGCAAAAAAAAAAAAAAAAAAAAAAAAAAAAA
>NW_026013412.1:0-2576 GCF_001458135.2 Marmota marmota marmota | reverse complement strand
AAAGGTAACAAAAAATGATACAAAGTACAGGTATTAGAAAATTTTATCAAACAGCCCATAGAAATGTCCTGTTAATAATTAATCAATTAATTTTTATTCTTTTTAGTTATATATAACAGTAGAGTATATTTTGATATATTACACATACATGGAGTATAATTATATATGTAAAACTTCTAGAGTCTAGGAAGCCATCAACAGTAGACTGAGAATAGAAGGTAGCTGTCATTAGACTGTTTTCCTCATTCAAATTAACTTTTCAGGAATCAAATTGGTTCTTTTCCTGAGAATGAGGAATTATTTTCCCTACAATATCACTTTCCAAGGCAGCACTGGAGTCATATGAAGAAAATGCCCCTGAATTTCTGTGGATATTATCTTCCAAGATAAACATTCAGCTATGAAAGTGAAAAAGCTAAAATAAAGAGACTATGGAAAATGAGATTACCAAAACAGGGAGGAAAAAAAAAAAAAAGAAAAGAAAGAAAGAAAAAGTGAATTTAGGAAAAAAAAATCAAAAATCCAAGTTACTATTACGTATTATTAATATTATTAATATCAGGAAATCCAGTGTTTTGCCCAATAATTTAACAAGTAACTACTCCTGGGGAGTTAAAAAGAGTGAATGAGGTAAGACTCGTGTGAGGTAGGGAAGTGTGGTGGTTAGAACAGACAGGATTTGAATCCAGATTCTGCCACTTACTGGGTAATGTTGGGGGAATTGTTCCTGTGCCTCATTTCCTCACCCCTGAAATGGGAATCATAGTTCTGTTTTCTTTACAGGGCTTTTATGAGGATTAAATAAATTATTGTATGAATAGCACTTAGGATCATTAGCATATAAATGAGTGCCTGGGCTGTGGCGGTGTGCCAAGCTCTAGGGAACACTTACAATGCTGCAAAAAGAGAAGAGGCACTAAGCAAGCGTGGGCCCTGGAAATTTGAAGTCAGAATGGTAGCACCTCAAGTGTGCTGGTCAATTACCTCTTAGCCTGAGAACGAGTCTTCTGTTCTCTATCCTTGCAAACTGCATCTCTGAAGCCCCTTTGCCAACTATAGGCCAATGGGCCCCAGGAAAAGAATTAAGGATTGAAGCAGAAGAGAAGTCAAAAGAACTCTTTCTCCTACAGTGCCTCCTTCTGGTCCCAGTTTCCACAAAACAGCCCCGCTGTGGTGCTTTCACTGGACAGCCCCGACTTTTGGGTTATGGAAACGCTACCTTCATCCCACTGTGCTCTAGATCTAGGGGTGGCATATCTTCCAGCACCACTTCCTTCCACTGTGCCTCAAGACCTACGTGTGCGGGCAGTTCCCTGCTGTCCTAACCTCTGGGTAGCCCCTCTAGACTATGTTTAGCTTCTCAGTTCTTCCATCTCTGTGCAAACAACTTTCTTTACAGATGGCCTAAAGGTATTTCTGTTTCCTTGACTGGACCCTGAATTTACAGCATGCTGAGTCTTGTAAAATGGGCAAGACTGGGTTATGTTAAGATGGAGATAAAATTCCAAACTGACTGCATGTCCAAACCAGATTAAATAACTCTTGATCTGAAGCTTTCAATGAAGCGGTCAACAGTAGTTATCATTTGGTAAATACACAATGTTAGTAGCATAAGCCCTCTATATCAAGGTTATTAATATTTACAGAACCAACCTATCCAGATTCAAATCCTGGCTTTTTTACTTACTAGTTGTGTGACTAGTAAAATTCCTTGTCTTGCCTCAATTTCCTTTATTTAAAAAAATGGAGATAACAATAGTGTTATTGTTACAGTGAGGATAAATGAGTTCATCTACATAAAGAGATAAGAACAGAGCCTGATGCAAGGCTTATGCTCCATATTTTATTAATTCCATTTAAAAAAGGAAAGAACTTTATCAGCACAAGTCTGTATCATGAACTCAATTTTTTGGCAAGTCAGTTCAGAAAGGAAGTTTAAAGCCAATAAGGGTGAGGTTGTTCTGGGAATGCAAGCTTACTGAGTGACGGAGCCCTGGCTACACAGATCATGTCTTTCATTCCTGGCACGTACCTGGACCTGACTTGGAGTAGGAGTCCAACAATGCAAAGCAAATGAGCAGAGATTCAGGAGCTTTGTTTTACTGACTTCCCACATGGGAAAGATTCATTAAACAGTACTTGAGATTGCAACTAAATAATACATGGCAAGAAATGATAGAGAGACAAATGTACTAGGAAATATCAGAAAGCTCAGAGAATCACCACACCTACTTATGAGCCAGGCATAGTTCAAGGTTCTAAGTACTCCGTAGTGAGCAATTTTGCCATCATGAAAACAGATAAAATTAATTTTAATATTTTTAACCTAACCTATTCAAATTGCATCATTTCAACAAGAAATCAATACTGAAACTTTTAATGAAACTTTTAAATGATATATCTATATATGTAGATATATCATTTAATTTAAACTTTTAATAATTTAAACCTTTAATCATATATGTGTGTGTATGTATGTGTATGTGTGTGTATGTATGTGTGTGTGTGTGTGTATGTGTATGTATGTATGTATGTATATATATATATATATATATATATATATATATATATATATA
>NW_026013411.1:0-2576 GCF_001458135.2 Marmota marmota marmota | reverse complement strand
CCTAACCCTAACCCTAATGAAAACTCTAGCCATAACGCTAACCCTAAGCATAACCCTAACCCTAAACATAACCCTAACCATAAACATAACCCTAGACCTACACTTAAACTTAACCCTTGTTCTAGCTCTAACCCTAGCTCAATACTTACCCTTATCCTAACATAACCATAATCCTAGACCTAAAGCTAACACTTACCCTAAAACAAACCCTATCCCTATCCCTAAGCCTAACCCTAATTCTAGACTTAATTTAAACCATAACCTAGCCCTAACCCTAGTTGTAATGTATCCATTACACTAAACATTACCCTAACCCTAATGCTACCCCTAACCCTATTGCTGAACATAGCCATTCCATTACTCTAAACCTTAATTGACACGTAAACCTAACCATATCCATTGCCCTAATCCTAACCCTAACTAGAACACTAATTCAAGCCTTAACTCTAAACTGTAACCTAAGCCAAATGCTAACCCTGATTCTAACCCTAATAATACCCCTAGCTCTAAACCTGACCCTTACCATAAATGTAACCCTTACACTAGACTAAACATAAATTAACCCTAAATCTCTCTCTAACCATAACCCAGACCTGACATTAGCCCTAGTCCTAGCCCTAACCCTAACATAAACCCTAGCCCTAAACCTAGTCTTAATCCTAATCCGAAAACTAACCTTAGCCCTAATGTTAATTCTAACCCTCACCCTAGCCCTAAAGCTAGCTATAACCCCACCCATTCCCCTAAACATAACCCTAACCCAATGCTAACCCTAACCCTAGCCCTACCACTAGGCATAAAACCTAACACTAACCCTAGCCCTAATCCTAGCCCTATATTAGCTGTAACCCTAACCCTACACTTAGTCTAGTCCTAAATCTAACCCTAACTCTCTTCCTAGCCATATCCCTAGTTCTAAACCTATCCCTTACGGTAAACCTAACACTAACCTGAACCTTAGCCCTATATCTAATCCTAAATCTATATCTAACACTAACCCTAAGACTAAACCTCATCCTAACACTAGCCCTAACCCTAACACTAATCCAAAATCTAGCCCTAACCCTAGACCTAGCCCTAAAACAAAACTGAGCCATAGCCATAACCCTAACCCTTAACTTAAACCAAACCCTAACCCTACACCTAGCCCTAACTTTAGCCCTCATTTGAATCCTAACCCTAACCCTAAAACTAACCCTGACCCTGACTCTGACCCTAACACTAACCCTGGCTTTGAACATCACACTAACCCTAAACTTATGTTTTCATGCTTCAGCATAGGGCTACATTCACAAGGAACAAACCAGAGAGTGCCCACACAGAACTGATTGAGTGTGTGAAGTTTCAAGCAGCTAACACCAACACTGTTTGTTATTCACCTCTATTTCCAATTACCCATATAAGTCAAAATGAAGTGAAACCTTAAAACACAAACTGTTCTTGACAGTGAACCTTGAACCGAGAAGGCCCAAACTTGGGGAACATAGTAACGCTAGATAAAAGATGTATCCTTCGTGGTATCAAACAAATTTGAACAATACTAACTCTAAATCTAACACAAATTCTAACCCTAGCCCTAACACTAACCCTAACCCTAACCCTAACCTGTTTAGAGAACGTTTGATCATAGAAGTCCCTAACTTTAGGTGCCTAGTAGAGCAAAGTGACAGATGAATCCTGCCCAGTATCAAAAAAATTCTGACAAAATAATTGGGGGAGATGTTTCAGTACATGCCTATTTTCCCTGTTTTTTCCTTAAAGTGCCCTTGGACAATGTGTTTTTGTAGGCCATACTTTGGAAAACTTTCACTAGGAAGAAACCAGAAAGTGCCCACAGAGAACTGACTGAGTGTGTGAAATTTTAAGCAGGTAGCACCAACCCTGTTTGATTATCAGCTCCATTTCCATTTACCCATATAGGACAGCTTAAAGTGAAATTTTAAAATACAAACTTCCTGACAGTGAACAATTGAAACTAGAAGGCCCCAAACTGGGGAACATAATAAGGCTAGGTAAAAGAGAAATCCTGCCCAGTATCAAAGAAATTTCAACAAAACTAACCCTAACATTAGATCTAACTCTAGTCCTAACCCTAAACCTATCCTGTTTATAGAGCTTTGATCATACAAGTCCAAAACCTGGGGAACCCAGTGCAGCAAGCTAGCAGATGAGTCCTGTGCAGTATCAAACAAATCTGACCAAATAATTGGGGGAAGTAGTTGAGGACATGCATATTTCCCTGATTTCTCCTAAAGTGCTCTTGGATAAAGTTGTTTTGAATGATTCTGCTCAGGGCTACTTTCACAAAGAAAAAAACACAGCGTTCCCACAGAGAAAAGATAGAGTGTGTGAAATTTCAAGCAGCTAGCACAAACCCTGTTTGATTTCCAGCTCCATTTCCATTTACCCGTATAGGTTCAAATGAAGTGAAACTTTAAAACTCAAATTGTTCCTGACAGTGAACCTTGAACAAAGAAGGCCCCAAACTGGTGAACATAGTGAGGCTGGGTAAAAGATGAATCCTTCCCAGTATCAATATATATATATATGAACAAAACAAACTCTAACCCTAACAA
>NW_026013409.1:0-2576 GCF_001458135.2 Marmota marmota marmota | reverse complement strand
TAGGTTGATTCCCAAGTATTTTATTTTTTTTGAAGATATTCTGAATGGGGTGGTTTTCCTCATTTCCATTTCAGAGGATTTGTCACTGATATACAGGAATGCCTTTGATTTATGCGTGTTGATTTTATATCCTGCCACTTTGCTGAATTCATTTATTAGCTCTAATAGATGGTTAATTTTTTTGGAGGGGAGGTATTACCAGGGATTGAACTCAGGGGCACTAGACCACTGAGCTACATCCCCAGCCCTATTTGTATTTTATTTAGAAACAGGGTCTCACTGAGTTGCTTAGTGCCTCGATTTTGCTGAGGCTGGCTTTGAACTCGGAAATCCTCCTGTCTCAGCTTCCCGAGCCACTGGGATTACAGGCATGAGCCACTGCACCTGGCTAGATGATTAATTTTGGGCTCTGAACTTTTGAAATCTTCTTTCTTCAAGCCTTATGTGCATTGTAACAATTCTTAGCAATTTCTTATTTGGTAATAAAAACTTTGACACTATGTAACTTCTTTCCCATAAAGTTCCTGCTATATCACCTTAGCAAAATATATTATTTTCTGTTATTCAGAATTCACTCCAGGGTGACCTTCAGAGCCTCCCAAGAGACAAAACTGATTAGCAAGGGAAGCAAAAAAGTACCCAATTCTCTTCATCCTTTCTGTAACATCATTCCTTAGTTTTGGTTTTATAACTCTGCTTTAGAAAAACATCTACTATTCCATCTGGCTGGTCATTCCACTACAACAATTTTTCTATTTCTATTTCTTTTGCTTTGATGTTTACCAAGTGTTTCTCATCATGTTGTACCCTAAGTTCAATGTTATTCAACAAATATTTACTGAGTCTACTTTTTGCAAAGTACTACTCTGAAAGAAAAAACATTCATCTACATATAAATATGTTAGTTCTCGACATATAGTTCTCTACCCTTTACCACTTCAGGTCTCCTCCCATGTGATGTTGAATAGCTGACTCATGACAGAGACAAACCATTATTGATTAATGAGACCTATTATGAGTACAGGATGTTAGCACTTGTGTAATATATTTCGAATCCTAACCTATGGGCATGATGATATCAAATAATTATTCTTTAGCAGTGTGTAGACTCTTGGTTGCCTATTCAATAGTTGCCCACCCCCATTCTTTCTTGATAAAAGAACTGAAATTTTAATGAGATAGGGGTATAGAGATCCCTCCTACTCCTGAGGATGAATTTTTCTTAGTCTAAGACAATCAGGGTCATATGATGTTTTATTCTCGTTTATGATATGTAATATATGAAAATGGGTCTACTGAGGTAGAAGTGGGAGCACTTCAGGGAAAGATGTCCTTTTTTATTAACATGAGACCACAGAGTGGAATGGCTCCTCTTTATTCAATTTGATGTGCTTGCATCTACATGTGTCACCCAGAATGTCACATGAGAGATGGCAGCTGTCATCTTGCAACCACAAGGGGACAAACCTAGGGACAAAATTCAAGATGGTGAAGATGACAAAGCAGAGAAATTGAAACATAAGCATCCTCGATGATGTCACTGGACTGCTAATTAACCAACACAAAACTGTGCTATCCCCTGTTTTGTGAGATAGTGCGTTATACTTACTCTTTAAATATATGTATGCATTAGTGTGTGTTTCTCTCTTTATAAATTTCTTTGATTTAAAATTGTGGTTATATATTTGAATGTGGCCTTAGAGGTAATCTATATTCTAGTTCAACTCTTTCAGTTTATTTATAAAGAACAGCTTAGAAAAGTAAAGCACCTTGCTCAAGGTCAAAAGTGAGTGGTTGATTGATTCTAGAATCCCAGTCTATGGGTTTCTTTCTGATTCCATGGTGCTGTCTATTCCCCTGAGAAGAGAATATAATTCAAAACCTTTCCAGACATTTTGATTGAGGAGAAATGACATGGGGTATCTAATCTTCAGACAAGGAATGACTGATTTTCCTACAGTGAGAGTTTCATTCAATCATTTTCATGCAGGCTTCTGCCAGGGGAAATATTTCCACATTAGAGACAACCCCTATCCAGCTTCACAGGACTGCTGCAGACCTTTCACCAGAAACATGTGGCTTTTATCTAATTTAAGTAAATATGTGATTTTATTTTCTTATTAAGCATCCACAGGTACTCAGAGAGCCACATGTAGATATTTGGGCATTATTTCTATAAAGGAAATTTTATAGAAAGAAAGAACTTTTATCTCTTAGGAAGTGACTTCTGGGAATAAAAATATGTAAGCATTTACTTTTCTATGTTTATAACTTTCACACCAAGGAGACCAAACCAGAAAAACAAAACCACAACAAAATATTATTTAAAATAAAAGCAGATCTGCTGGTGCTTACATATGGCATGGCTTAGCGGTTTGCTCCTTGTTTGAATCTGAACGGTATTTCCATTTTAACCACCTTAGTAATGGTTTGTTTTGAATTTTGCTCCTTTTCTACATGTTTTTATACCTTCATAAACACAGCACTGTGTTTTGCAAAAATAAGGGCATTCTCTGGACATTTTGCTGTCAAATACAAAGAATGGTGACTTGCACTTTTTTTTTTTTTTTTTCCCC
>NW_026013408.1:0-2577 GCF_001458135.2 Marmota marmota marmota | reverse complement strand
TTTTTCTAATTTGAAATTTTTCTAATTTGAAAATAACAGCTGTTCTTAAAAAAAACAAAAAAACACAGAGACACACACAAGGACACAGAGAGAGAAACGTGTCTTTGAGCCTCTTATTCTTCGTTTCTTTCTCTAGACTCTAGTGGGATATTTTCAGATTTTGCAAACAGACGATATGTTCCCAAATCCCTAATATTAAAAGCTGTCTTATCGTGATTTATTTTAGGTGGTATTTATAGTTCTCTATGTACAATATGTAAGTAGTTAAGCATTTATCCTTGATCATTAGCATCTATTAAAATATTTCCACTAGGCTACATAAAGTAGATTCCGTGAGCTATTACTTCAAGTTACCATGTGCTAAAGCCATAGTTTTTGGTGGCGCAGGGGGGCATGTAACATTGATTTTGATTTTTTTTCCCATTTTATGTGGTATCTCATCAAATAAAAATACTATTTATGTTTTTTCAGATTTTGAAAACAAATGCTAGAGAAATGGAGGATAGAGTAGGTTACAGAAAGAAGTGGGATACTGGTACATGATATTTGAGTATTACAAAAATTAAGGGAGGGGCAGATGATTATTGCAAAAGGTGGGAATTCTCATGCTAATTTGTATTTTGTTTTGAAATTTCAAAAAAATTTTGATGATATATGTTGTAACTTTTTTCTTCTACAGGTTAGTATTAAAATAAAATTATATTTCCTGGACACAGTGATGAATCTCAGCTAGACAATATTGACTAAAGAATTTTGAGGTGTTACGCCCTCCAGATTTGCTACAAATATAACATGACTGTTTCTCATATAGATAACTGAAGATTTGATTGTAATTCATTGCACATTTAGCTTATTAAGTGCTTAATTTATGTCTATAATAATCTGGGAGTTGTCAGGTGGGAAGGCTACTCCTGTTATCCCAGTGTTTAAGGAGGCCTAGGCAGGATTGCAAGTTTTGAGCCCAGCATCAGAAACTTAGTGAGACCCTGTCTCAAAAGGCTAGAAATGTAATTCAGTGGTAAAGTGTCAAAAAAAAAAAAATCCAGGGGGCTTAGAAAAATCATTAATATCTTAAATATGTGTGGTACATTAAGTATTTTCAGAGTACTGTTAGTTAGGCACAGTAATGCATTCCTGTAATTCCAGCCTCTGGAGGCTGAGGCAGGAGGCAGGAGGACTGCAGTTTTGTAGCCAGCCTAGACAATTTAGTAAGACACTTAGCAACTTAGTGAGACTCTGTTTCAAAACAAAAAATAAAAAAGACTGGGGATGTAGCTTAGTGTTAAGTACCCCTGGATTCAATCCCCAGTACCAAAAATTAAATAAATAAATCAAAGTACTTCATTTATGATTTTGTATTGCATCATAAGATTTTTCTAAATCACCTTTAAGTTTTATGTTATCAGTTATTCTTATGCAGTTCATTTCAGAAACTACATTTATCAAAACCAAGAACTTAATTAAATATGGAAAACTACAGTAGTATAACTGTTGGTAAATTGCAATGTCCGTGGGGTAAGTAAATGGATGATTGGATGTTTTCATTTAACTATTAGCAGGAGCTGGTGACAGTCCTCAGGCCAAATTGGGACTATGCACTTGTTTTTGTAAATAAAGATTGATTGACAGCCATGTTCACTCCTTTTTATGACATCTATGTTTGCTTTCATGTTACAATGACAGATACCAATGTTTGTATCATAGGCTGTATGATCTATAATGTTCAAGTTTGCTAAGCCCTAATTTAGAGTATGGTGAACATAATGAAAGGAAGTGATTTGGGAAAGAAAATCTTCTTATAATTTTCAGCTCAAATAAAGCTAAAATGTAGAACTATTGAGCATCCTAGGAGGTAGAATAATTCCACTCATGCTTTAAATATCTGATCTGAATGCAGAAACCATTAGCAGAAGTGACTCAACAAAGGAGATTGAAACAACTTTCTCCTAGCAACAGTTGAAACCCATCACCACCCCTAGGTCTGAAGGGACAAGGAAACAAGGAATGTTATTAGAGTCCAAAGAGCCTAGGAGACAGGAAAAAAGATAATTCCAGCAGGAACTGTCATCATGAAAATGCAAACACTGCTCAAACTGGAGAGAGTGGAAAACAAATACTCCTCCATCTCTTTCCTTCAGCTCTGTTCTCTTGCTGGTGATATTCATTGGTAGAATGGGTGGTGAGGGAGCTTAGGAGGTAGTGCTCAGGATTTAGTCTACAGAAACACAAATCATGATGCAAAAGGACCGCAAATTCTTCAAATTGTAGAAAGGGGAAAAGAAAAAAAAAACTAGCTTAACAACCATCTGCTAATTCAGGATATTAGTGTGTAATCTCAGTGGCTCAGAAGGCTGAAGCAGGAGGATTGCAAGTTCAAAGCCAGTTGCAGCAATTTGGCAAGGCCTGGAGGAACTTGGTGAGACCCTATCTCAAAATTAAAAATAAAAAGGGCCAGGGATGTGCTTCTATGGCTAAGCACCACTGGTTAAATCCCTGGTACCAAAAACCAAAAACCTAGCAAATAAACAACAACATATATATATATATATATATATACATATATGTATATATATATAT
>NW_026013407.1:0-2577 GCF_001458135.2 Marmota marmota marmota | reverse complement strand
TATATATATATATATATATATATATATATATGAAATTTGTATTTTTGGGAACATTAGCTGTGCGGTCCAGCTTGGAAAATGTATCACTGCTTACTGTATTGAATTGGTATTTTCCAAAATTAACAGTTACGCAGGTCTGGAAAGATTAAACTTACTTTTTTCAATTGGTAAAATTGTATTAAATACAATGTATAGTGATTTGATTATAGTTTTCTCAAAATAATGAAAAAAATAAATCTTCTATACAGGAAAGGAGACAATTACAAATATGAAACATAAACCCATAGAATGGGAGAAACTTTTGTTAGCTATTGTTCTGACAAAGGATTAATATCCAGAATACATAAAGAAATCAAAATTTTAACCCCAATAAATAAGTAACCCAATTAATGAGTGAGCAAAGTAACAAAGAGACACCTCTCAAAGATAAAAAGAGAAATGGCCAAGAAACCTGTGTAAAAATATTCAACATTGTTAGCAATTAGGTAAATGCTGTACCTAATTTCATCTCACTCCTGTTAGAATGTCTGTCATTAAGAGTAAAACAAAAGTACATGCTGTATATGATGTGGAGGAAAAGAATGCTTCTGCACTGTTGGTAGGACTGTACATTAGAATAATTATGATGGAAAGCAGTGAGGAGCTTCCTCAAAAGATGGGCAGAATAGAGGAAAAGGACTAGGCCTAGGGAAGAGCGGAGGCAAAGGGGAAATACTGGAAAATGCTACTAGACAAATTATACTGGTTTTTTTTTTTTTTTGTGCATATGTGCGACTATGTTACAAGGAATCCTAATGTTATGTACAACCAGAATGAACCAATAAAAATACAGACAAAAGATAGATGAAATAAAAGAAAATACAACCCCCAAATAAAAAAAGTACCTCAAAGGTGTGTTAATTTGTTTCAAATAATTTTATTTGAAAAAAGAGCATGTGGGTGCCAAAGTCACAGCAGGCTGCCTTAGAAATAATTTCCTCAGGATTCATTTTTCCGTGTTCTGCCACAAACTAACTGAGGACACTGCAGTTTTGATACAGGTAAACCCCATTAGAGTTCATTCTGGCAGCAGACCTCAATGTCACCTCTTTGATGCTGGGTGTGCAGACATGCAGTATGCCAGAGTTATTGTGGCATGGAGGCTTTCCCTGATAATTCAAAGAAAATCTGGTGAGGCTAGACAGTATATGCTATGGTTTGGATCCCTGCATGTATCCCCTGAGAAGGCAATTTGTGAATCTGTCAAAGTGAAGTTAAAAGGTATGATGGAGACCCCAGGAAATTTGAGACTCCATGAGCATGGAACTCCTGCTGAGGGAAGCTGCAGGCAGTGGTCACAGCCAGACCAAAAGAGTGATCATGTGGACTGCAACCAGCATGACTGCAGGCTTGAAGCAGCCAAATGCTTTACAGCTCACATCATGTTACCACAAGATGTGGATGCTGGCTATGGAGCTGTAGAATTTTATGTTTGCCCTGCTGGGTTTTGGTCTCACTCTGGTCTGATTTTTCCTCTTGATTTCATTTAGCATGAGCATTTAACCTCTGGCAATTTTTGTTGGAAATATGTCACTTGGGGTTTTGTAAACAACTTTTATAGGGGATCACAGCTGACTTTGCCTTGGGTCTCAGAGAAGATGTTGCACTTGGCCTTTTGAACATAGGAAAGCTTGTAGTTCTTTGCAGACTCTTGTGTATTGTATGAATGACATTTTCATTGTCAGATGCACATGTGCCTTTGAGGGCCATGGGCAGAATATCAGTTTGGAATGAAAATGTCCCCAAAAGACATATGCTTTAAAATTTTGGTCAATCCCCTAGGTAAAATTTGAAGTTAGTGGAAATTAAAATGTAGGACATTGTTAGAAAAAGTTATGTCATTGGGGGCAGGCCCTTGATTGGGATAATGGGACGGAGACCCTTTTGCTCTCTCTATTTCCCTACTTACAGTAAATAAACAAAATCCTTCTGTCATATGTTCTCACTGCACAATAAGTCCAAAATATCAGGATCACTTAGCAGGAACTTCAAGGTCTGACACAAACTTTTTCTCCTTTAAAATGGATTAGCTCAGGAGTGTTGTTGAAGTAATGGAAAGCTATCTAGCCTGCCATTGCAATTCAGGTGTTGCATATAAGTGCCGCAGTCTGGCTGGGCACAAATGCCACAGTCTGGCTTGGCACACAATCACGAGCCACCAGACAGCTTGTAGATTCAAACAGCAACTCTTTATTCACGAACTCACACCAGCCGTCTACAATCACGTTCTGGGGAAATCCACGTTCTCTGCCCAAATCCACGTTCTCTGCCCAAATCCACCTCCACTGGGCATCTGTCTCCCAAAAAATACTGTCTAAATCCCGTGAGAACTCAAGGGGAACTCAGGCAGCAGGATACGCCCTATTCCCAGCAGGAATAATCTTAAACCTTAAACCTGGAACCTAAACCTGGAACGCCCTAATCCGCCTTGGTCCTTGAGCAAGGTCACCTACATTCAATGTCACTGCACCATGGGGTATGCTGGCAAGGAAATTGTCATACCTACTTGGCTAATGGCTCCCAGCATCTCCCCCCTTC
>NW_026013406.1:0-2577 GCF_001458135.2 Marmota marmota marmota | reverse complement strand
TTGGAGAGGATGTGGGGAAAAGGGTACTCTTGTACATTGCTGGTGGACCTGCAAACTGGTGTGGCCAATTTGGAAAGCAGTATGGAGATTCCTGGGAAAGCTGGGAATGGAACCACCATTTGACCCAGCTATTGCCCTTCTTGGACTATTCCCTGAAGACCTTAAAAGAGCGTACTACAGGGATACTGCCACATAGATGTTCATAGCAGCACAATTCACAATTGCTAGACTGTGGAACCAACCCAGATGCCCTTCAATAGATGAATGGATAAAAAAAATGTGGCATTTATACACCATGGAGTATTACACAGCACTAAAAAATGACAAAATCATGGAATCTGCAGGGAAATGGATGGCACTAGAGCAGATTATGCTTAGTGAAGCAAGCCAATCCCTAAAAAACAAATACCAAATGTCTTCTTTGATATAATGAGAGCAACTAAGAACAGAGCAGGGAGGAAGAGCAGGAAGAAAAGATTAACATTAAACAGAGACATGAGGTGGGAGGGAAAGGGAGAGAAAAGGGAAATTGCATGGTAATGGAGGGAGACCCTCATTGTTATACAAAATTACATATAAGAGGTTGTGAGGGGAATGGGAAAATAAACAAGGAGAGAAATGAATTACAGTAGATGGGGTAGAGAGAGAAGATGGGAGGGGAGGGGATGGGGGATAGTAGAGGATAGGAAAGGCAGCAGAATACAACAGTTACTAATAGGGCATTATGTAAAAATGTGGATGTGTAACCGATGTGATTCTGCAATCTGTATTTGGGGTAAAATTGGGAGTTCATAACCAACTTGAATCTAATGTATGAAATATGATATGTCAAGAGCTTTGTAATGTTTTGAACAACCAATAAAAAAAAATGGAAGCATACAGGATTTAACCTTTAAAAAAAAAAGAAAAGAAAGGGATAGAGGGAAACACTTGGAGACTAAAAGAGTCATGCTGTGTTAATTAAAAAAAAATAATGGGTAAGATGAAGCTAAGCTAATCTGGAGATGATCACTTGGGTGATAAAAACCATAGAGATACGCATGTAGGTAATATCTATGAAAATCAGAAAAACCATTTGGGCAGGAGAAGGGACTGGATTGGGACATTGTCCATGGAAAGGTAGAAGGGACATGTTAGTAGCACAGTTCTATTCTTCATCTGGGTGATGAGTCAGGAATATTTGTCATATAGTGAGTAACTAAGCCATGTGTGTGTAATCTTACATTATATTATAATCAAGTGAGGATAAAAAAGGTTTGGCTCCAAAATAGAGGCTTTACACTTTAAAATTCGCATTCACACTGTTGCAGCATCTGCAGTGTGTGGTCTGTGTGATGCCTCTTCCTTCGCATCACCCATGAGAGGTCTAGATGATGAATTTGGTAAACTGGGGAAATCAGGGCCAATGCCTCAACACCTCCACCCACCCTCCCCTGTCCTTGGCTTTCTATTATCCCACTGAATTCAAGAATCAGTCTGTGTGCTCAGTGGTCTGTTGCTTGCTACTTAGGGAGATTTAAGAGAGACCTTCTAATTTCCCTACAAAGAAGGAGGAAAAAAGGAATGGAGGGAGGAAGGGACAAATGGAGGGAGAGAGAGAAAAGAGGGGAAAGAGAAAAAAGGAGGAAAAGGAGAGGAAGGAGTTAGAGAAGAGAAGGGAAAAGAGGAAACAGTAATTCCCTATTTACATTGTGTTTTTGTCCACAGCTCTACCTTGAGTGAAAGAGAGAGTGAGTGGAGTCTTAATGAAGGTTCTGTTTATTCATTTATTTTCAAAAAGCAGGAAACATTGGTCCTCAAACAGCTTTAAGGATAATTAAAGCAATGATGAAATGTATTGATCGATTGCAAATTTCCTCACAGGAGTGATTAATTGCATTTTGGACTTTGAGAAATTCCAAAGGTGATTGCAAGAGAAGAGACTCTTGATCCTGGGCCGTGTCTCGCATGCTTTCTTTGTTTCTGTTTTTTCCTTTTGCTTTCTTGCTGTTGTTAAGATTGCAGCTCTGGATACACAGACAGGAAAAAAAAAATGAACCCAAAGCTTAAGAAGATTTAAAGAATGACTCTCATTATGTCACTATGCTGATGACATGCAGTCAATAATTTAGGAGAAAACAATCAATATATGGACATGACATAAGCCCACAGTCAACCTAGGTTATGGAAATTTCGGCTGTTTCTCTAAAGGTGTGAAGCGATGTGATGGGAGTTTTGCTTCTTTCGATACTGCAGTAGATTAATTTAACACAATGGTGGTCTCAAGAAGTCAGAGGAAAAGTATGAGTTTTCCTCCTGCGGAAGCTGTTTTTCTTGGCCAGAGATGAGTGTTGAGTCACACACCCCAAAGTAAGGGGGATCTACAAGGTTAGGCAGCCAGAATCCGTTTCTGTATCATAAGAAGAACGACTAATATTAATCAAGTGATCTCACAGGTTCGAGCTAAGACCTCAGATTTAATCCTCCCCATGATCCACCACAGAATACACCCTGCTTTACCACATACAGAAGACACAGTGGTGTGGAAGGCTTAGGACACTGGTCTCAGAAAAAAAAAAAAAAAAAAAAAAAAAAAAA
>NW_026013405.1:0-2577 GCF_001458135.2 Marmota marmota marmota | reverse complement strand
GAGTAAAGCAGAAGGAGAGAAGCAAGACAGCACTTGAGCCATAGATTTCAAAATATGAAGATAGTTCAGTTTTCTCATATTTTTTCACCAGACAATAAAGATATACATCTTAACTAGACCAAATTTATTAAAAAGTCATGTGAGATTCTTCCTAATAATTTTTTAGTCACAACCCATTTTACATAACTTGATGAGAAGAAAAGACTGCCTATGAGAATTCCTGTGTAACACTTTCATGTAATTTTAAGGTGCTCTTGCCCCCACCCTTATTCAAAGTTAAGACTTTCTGATAAAAAAGGGGAAAAAAGGATAAACTTTTTAATTTTCAGGAAAATCTTTGAAAGTAGTGCTTATTTTTACAAATACTTTGAGGCACTGAACAGTTTTGAGTTTGTGACTCTTTCAGACAAACCCTTAGTGCACATGATCTATGTTGGTGCTTAAACCAAAGCCAAACAGAAGTTCGTGGACTAATTGAAGATGAAACTATGCTTTATGAGGCGAAGGAAAGAGAGAGAGAGAGAGAGAGAAGGGGAAAAAAAGAGAATAGAAATAATTCACACAAAATTATTTGTTTAACAAAAGGTCTCTTTTTCTTCAGCACTGAGGTTGACACAAAATTTCCGATAAGCCCTATGATTTCTGAAATTAATCCATAGACAATGGAAGTTTTAAAGAAGTTTAACAAAATTGATGGTAACAAGCATATTAGCCTATAAAATAGGTGTAGTCCATCTAAGTGTGTTTTATGTGTTCTTGTATGAGTATGTATTCCCCAGTAAAGTATCCAGAAATGTTTAATTATGAAAGTATATCACAGATTTTAATTATTGGATACAAGACATTAACCAAAATTCAAAAAATATCTCTTGTCTTGGAAAAATTAATCTGAGAGTCATTCTTCCAGATAGTGATGATGTATATCAGTTGATTGGTTCTAAACTTAAGAAAACATACTTCTGTTAAATGTATAAAAAATGTGCATATCCTTCTATGTTCTCTTAGAGCAACATATTTCCAGTTTTTGAATTTTTTAAAAGTATTAAAATGTAAGTATAGTTGTCCTTTTGTACCCACAGGGATTTGGTTTCAGAATCCCCCATAGAGGCCAAAATCCACAGATGCTCAAGTTTCTTATTTAAAATTACACAGTATTTGAATGTAACCTGCACGTATGCTCCCATATAATTTCAAACAGCTTTAAATGGCTTTTAACACCTAATACAATGTAAATGTTACAAGGTATTTGATATACATATATTGTTCATGGAATAATGACAAGGAAAAAGGCTTTACTGTTCAAAAAAGAAACAACATATTTTTAAATATTTCTGATTCATAGTTGGTTGAATCCATGAAGCAGAAACCTGGAAATCTGTACTCATATTCTATGAAAGTCAATAATAAGGTATGTATCTTGATTCTAAACAATTCACTTATCAGGCATTGTATTAATGTGAAATCAAATTAGACTTCTGATAACATTTTGTATCCATTCAGGAATAATTAACAAAAATAGATTTTTAATTTACACAGACCGATAAGTTCCTTTTGTCATTAAACTATTTTTATTTGGCTTGTGGGCCATTTTCAACAAATAGTACAGATTTATATCACTCATGAGATTCCAAGACTCTGAGGTGAAGATCAAGGTAAGGTTAACATAAATTCCATGTTACATGTTTTCAACAGATATCACCATGAAGTGATGAACAATATAAATTTGCAATTCAGTGAATATAGAAGCTAGCTTTTAAAATTGGTAAATTGGTTAATGATTTCATCCATGCTCTTATTGCACTATACTTTGTGCTACTTAATCTTCTGGTCTATGTTTAAATGTCTCCTTCTCAAAGAAGCCTTTTCTCAATTTGTAAGAAATCAAAGGGAGACAGAAGCAAGATGCAGAGGCAGAATGGCAGAATGGCAAAAAGGCAGAGTCCCTCTTATAGTTTCTAGTTTTATAATCTATATTTACATAACTTTTACAATGCATTATATTCCTATACTTTTGCATAATTTTTTATAGTATAACCCTCCCACCTGGAAATTGTGAGTCATAATTAGTATATTGCTTTTTTTTCTTTCTTTTTACTTTTCTGTGTATGTGTGTGTGTGTGTGTATGTTTGTGTGGTGTGTGTGTGTATGTGTGTGTGTGTGTGTGTGTGTGTGTGAAGGGAAGCTTTCTGTTATGTCTTCAACATCCAGTGTGCTACCTGAAAATAGTAGGCACTCAATCGATATTTATAAAATTAATGAATGAATAGATGAAAACAATCTCATTACTGGTTCTAGAGTACTATATTATCAAAATTAAACAAATGTAGGTTAGACTATCACTGAATCTTACTATGACATGATGTTGAAGTTGATTATTCATCTGTTTTCAATGAAACAATTTCTGTAGATCACATTCATTCTTTCATGGACCATGTTTATTAGAACATTTGCTCCAGGGTGTGCCCTTAAATTTTAGTAGCAGTGAGCAAGGTGAGAACTCACTGGGAGTAAATTAGTTGCAAGTATATCACTTGTTTAAAATAGAAAAGTAAATTGCTTAAGATTAATGATGAAAT
>NW_026013404.1:0-2577 GCF_001458135.2 Marmota marmota marmota | reverse complement strand
GAGGGGAGGGGAGGGGGGATAGTAGGGGAAAGGAAAGGTAGCAGAATACAACAGTCACTAATATGCCATTATGTAAAAATGTGAATGTGTAACCCATGTGATTCTGCAATTTGTATTTGGGGTAAAAATGGGAGTTCATAACCCAATTGAGTCAAATGTATGAAAGATGATATATCATGAGCTTTGTAATGTTTTGAACAACCAATAAAAAAGAGAGAGAGAGAGAGCCTACAGAATGGGAAGAAAAAATCTTTACCATATGCACCTCAGATAGAGGACTAATTTCTAGGCTACATAAAGAACTCAAAAAACTTAACACTAAAAAAACAAATAAATGGGCTAAGAAACTGAACAGACACTTCACAGAAGAAGAAATACAACCAATCAACAAACATACAAAAAAATGTTCATCATCTCTAGCAAATGCAAATCAAATCTAGAAATGGAAATCAAAACTAGTCTAAGATTTCATCTCACTCCAGTCAGAATGGCAACTATCAAGAACACAAGAAACAATAAATGTTGTCGAGGATGTTGGGAAAAGGGTACACTCATACATTTCTGATGGGATTGCAAATTGGAAAGCAGTATGGAGATTCCTCAGAAAACTTTGAATAGAATCACCAATTGACCCAGCTATCTCACTCCTGGGTTTATACTTAAAATCATCATACTACAGTGATGCAGCCACATCAATGTTTATAGCAGCCCAATTCACAAGAGCTAACCATGGAACCAACCTAGATGCCCTTCAACAGATGAATGGATAAAGAAAAGGTGGTACAAATACACAATGGAATATTACTCAGCCTTAGAGAAGAATGAAATTATGGTATTTGCAGGTAAATGGATGAAACTAGAGAATATCATGCTAAGTGAAATAAGCCAATCCTAAAAAACCAAAGGCCTAATGTTTTCTCTGATAAGTGAATGCTGATCCATAGTGGGGGTGGGAGGGGCGAGTAGCGAAGGATGAAGGAATTTTGGATTGTGCAGAGGGAAGTGAGGGGAGGGGTGGGGCTGTAGGGATGGGAAGGATGGTAAATGAGACAGACATTATTATCCTGTATACATGTATGATTACACCACTGGTGGGACTCTGCAACATGAAAAGCCACAGGAATGAGAAGTTGTGCTCCATTTGTGTACAATCTGTTAAAATTCATTCTACTGTCATGTATAGCTAATTAGAACAAATTAAAAATTAAAAAAAAAAAAGAATATCAGTGTTCTTTGGGTATTGTAAGAGCCAAGCAGGTGAGTGCTATCTCAAAAGAGACATGTGGCCATATGCCACAGCAGCCTCTTAGGACAGCAGTACCCAAGGAGAAGAGGAGATAAGCTCTTCTTTCTCAAAGCAGTGCCTGGGACCCAGCAGAACTGGTGTCACCTGAGTGTTTAGTAGGCCTGCCCTGTCTTGTACCTCACTCCAGACCTAATAAAATAGAATCTGCATTTTAACAAGATCCCAGGTGATTCACATATGCTAAGTCGAAAATGAAAGCTCTCATAGAGACAACAGATTGGTTAATTGTCTCAAATGCATCTATTTATCTTCCTAAGTAGAGTGTAAACCTCTTGAGGACAGTCTGGTACAGTGATGAAGAGCGCACACCCCCAGTTATGCTACTTCCTATCAAAGTAACTCTGGGAGGTTACTAGATTCCCTTAGTTTCAGCATATAAAGTGAGAATAATAATATTATCATTACTATTATTATCTATTTCATTGGATGTTGTAAAGATTAAATGAAATAATATATTAGGGGCCAAGGGTATAGTTCAGTGGTAGGGCACACACTAAGTATGCACAATGACCGGGGTTCAATCCCCAACACCAACAGCATAATAATAATGTGAAGCATATATTGTACATTGCCAAGTACATAGTAAAAGATCTTAGTCATTATCACCTTCGTCCATGGTAAATGAAATGAAGGGCACTTGTTTATACATTCAAGAAATTTTACTGATCTCCTAGTATGTGCTAGGCATTTAAAAAAAAAGAAAAAACAGAAGGAAGATGGCGGCGAGGGGAGTGCATTGCCCCCGTGTGCTGCTTCACTGTGTGGGAGTATGACAAGTCAGGACGGCTAAAGGATATCTTGTTAGGAATTTCCAGCAATAGTGGGGTGCTCCGGAACCTGGAGGAAGGATTTCCATCGCACGAGGATCGGCTACGGGGACTCAAACGCGAGAGGTTTGTCGCACAGAGGGTAACACTGCTTATTCAGCAAATCGCCCTGCAGCTAGAGTCTGCAGCGCGCTGGGAAACGAGGAGATAGTGACGCAGGGATACAGCGCTGCAGTTTCTGCCAGCCGTGCAAGCACTGTACTCAGGGCTGAATTCTGGGTTCGAGATGGGGGAAGGAAGCGGTCCATCTTGGTTCTCCACACCGGTCAGACCACAGAGGAGGCCAGCAGCCACCATGTTGGAAAGCTGACGTCACCATGCCTGTTTTCGACTGACCGCAGCTCATTCAGCCATAGAACAGGTAATTTCAGGCTGCAATTCGCCTGCGGCTTGCAGACAGATTGCTAGGGTTCAGTGCCTGGGTGCTTCTTAGAACCTGATCTT
>NW_026013403.1:0-2577 GCF_001458135.2 Marmota marmota marmota | reverse complement strand
TAGTGATAATTTAAGTTCTTCTTTTCCTATTTTGATGCCTTTAATTTCTTTCGTCTGTCTAATTGCTCTGGCCAGTGTTTCGAGAACTATATTGAACAGAAGTGGAGAGAGAGGGCATCCCTGTCTTGTTCCAGATTTTAGAGGGAATGCCTTCAGTTTGTCTCCATTCAGAATGATGCTAGCCTGAGGCTTAGCATAAGTTGCTTTTACAATATTGAGGTATGTTCCTGTTATCCCTAGTTTTTCTAGAGTTTTGAACATAAAACTTTAAAAAGCAAAAATATTTGACATAAGGACTTCCGATTTAATGATTCTTTTAAAAATAAAAGACTCTTCATGTCTGTTTTAAAAATTGATTCTTTTTTATTTGTATATGAAAGTAGAATCCAATTGGATAAAATTATACATGGATAGATTTTATCATATTTTAATTAGGAACCCTCTCTTATGGATGGATATAATGATGGGATTCACTTAAGTATTTTCATATATGTACATAGGAAAATTATGTCAAATTCATTCCACTTTTTTTTAAGTTATCAAGAGTTTGAACTTAGTATTACTATGTCTATTAGGTTTGAGTAGAAGACTAGAAAATTTCTTAAAAATTTAACGTAAAATTGTTGGTGGTATTTCATTACACTTTTGAGAAATAAAAATCTAAACTTTCAAATCTAGTATTTTTCTTTACATCAGGAGGTAAATATTCTTAATTATCTATTTAATATCAGAAATTTCTACCACATATGTGGGTAATTATAGGGTAAGGGAGTGTTTCCTATTATTATTTTTTTTTCAATTTTGGGAAATTCTCTTAGAAAACAGTAAGAAAATATCTATTATTAGAATAGTTATAGTAAGAAGCAACTGGGAAAAAATGATAACAGAAGCAGTGTGGAACTTAGTTATCATTAGGAGCTCTGTGCTCCCAAATTACTTCAGGATGTTTTATTTAACTGCATTATCAAAACAAACAGCTGATAGAGAAGGATAGTCTAATATTACTTCCTTCTAGGCACTAATAGAAATAAATAAATAACATTAATTTTAATAACAAAATTGTGAAATTTAATATTGAGTAAAAAAGGTTTTAAAATTTTTAAGTTTTTTTCAGATAGTAATACAATGTATTAAATTGATTTTTCTGACATCCACCAAATGCATTTCAGAGCCCACCTATGTTGATATAGTGTATCTTTTTGATTTATTTTACCATATTTGAAAAAACAATAAAACTCACTTTAATGCAATTTTATTTCTGTACAATGATGAGGTGCTGAGAAAAACTATTCATGCACATAAAAATTGCAGTGTAACAAAATCACTCTACTAACTTCCTAAAAATCTCACTGATAATAGAAAATAATTTTTTAGTTTTATTAATGTCAAAGATGACCTTTAAAAAATTGCTAACAAACTTTAATTAACTAAATAACATCTGTCCAGAACCTCTTGCTTTCTTTCCTCCTTTTCTGTTTAGTACTATTTATTTTAATTATGAAATTTGTCTTTTCAGGAACACATTTTTCCAGGACATTTGTGAAGAATTAAAATTCATTTTAAGAGCTAAGTATGCCTAGAAGTCCTAGGCAGGTTAAGATAACAAGTTGGGTATTTTGTCATTTTCTGTGTATTATATATTATTTTGCCCTTATCTGTCTGAATAAAATAAAGTGTATTGCTTCCACCCTTTTCATCACAAGAAGAATGAAAAAATGTAATATAATAATATTTTCTCTTAAAATCATATTAGAATAGATTCAGTTTTTTTGGTTATTTGGTATTTGTTGTGCATTGCTGTTATTATTTTGATTCTCTTAAATAAAATATGAGGTGAAAAGGACAAGAAACCACAAGTAATTTGCACTTTAGGAATTAATGATGAGCCTCTCATCAATATAGTAGTTCTAGATGGTGAATATTTGGATTCACTTGAGTATTATCAGTTATCTTTTTTATAATATTTTTGTGAGTGCATATGTGTGAATTATTCAGCTGATTTATCTCATATATGTCTTACTTTGCATCTTCTTAATAGTTAGGAAGATTAAACATATTTGCTTTTTATGTATTTTCATTCTGTCTTCACATATCTCTAGCATATAGTTAGCTTAATCCACATTATCTGAGCATTTGAATGTTTCCATTTTCTGGTATTTTCTATAATGTAAGATTATAAATGAGAGATGAAAACATTCAAACCATCATTTGTGTAACTGATGTAAGGCATCCTGGAGAGGAAAGTAAACCCAGGGAACCAAACTCACTCCTATCACCACCTTCCTTACAATTGACTTATTTGTACTTATAACCAAAAAAGGTGCCAATGACTATTTTTACTTCCAGATGCAGAAGTTTTATTTCTTTTTATTTCAAATATAAGCTTGGTGATTTGCTTTTAACTTTTTTCATATTACACATACACAGATAAACATCTCTTAAAGAAAAGCTACTGATATGTGATTGCATATCCTGTTCTTAGAAGACTTCTTTGTAGTAGTACAGTTAATGGTAAGGTGGTTGAATTTCTGGGTGCTCCTGTGATAGTTCCCTCAAGTTCACAGCATTAAGATATTC
>NW_026013402.1:0-2577 GCF_001458135.2 Marmota marmota marmota | reverse complement strand
TTAAGGGAAATGGAGCTCAAAATCAAAGAGGGTTTGTGCTAGCTGACTGAAACATCTCACACTCAATCAGTTCTCTGTGTGCACTCTCTGGTTTGTTCCTTTTGAATGTAACCCTAAGCTGAAGCATGCAAAACAACTATATCTGGAGAGTACTTTAGGGGAAAGCAAGATTATAGGCATGTACTGAACTATCTCCTTAATTATTTGATCATATTTCTTAGATGCTGCACAGAAATCATCTGTTAGCTTGCCCCAGTAAGCTCCCCATGTTTGGGACATCTAGAATTAATGATTTTCTAAACAGTTTATGGTTGGGTTTAGGATTAGGATTAGGGCTAGCTTTAGAGATAGTGTTAGTATTAGAGTTTGTTTTGTTCAAATTTCTTTGATACTGGGAAGGATTCATCTTTTACCTATCCTTATTATGTACCCCAGCTTTGGGCATTCTTAGTTCAATGGTTCACTGTCTGGAATAGTTTGTTTTTAATGTCTCACTTCATTTTTGACCTATATGGGTAAATGCAAATGGAGCTAAGAAATCAGAGGGTTGGTGCTATCTGGTTGAAACTTCACATACTCAATCAGTTGTCTTTGGGCACTCTCTGGTTTCTTCCTTGTGAAAGTAGCTGTCAGATGAAGCATGCAAAACTAATTTATCCAAGATCACTTTAGGAGAAAACAGGGCTATATGCATGTAGTGAAATACCACCCACACCCAATTATTTGGTCAGATTTTTTTTAATACTGTGCAGAATTCATCTGTAAGCTTGCCCCACTACATCTCCCCAAGTTTGAAACTTTTATGATCAAAGGTTCTCTTAAAAGGTAAGGGTTATGGTTATGGTTAGAGTTAGGGTAAGGGTAAGAGCTAGTGTTAGGGTTAGAGTTAGTTTTTTTTCAACTTTTTTGATACCGGGCAGGATTCATCTTTTTCCTATTCTTAGTATACTCTCCATGTTTGGGCCTCCTAGGTGAAAGGAGTTGCTCTCAGGAGCAGTTTTAATTTTCATGTTTCATTTCATTTTGCCCTATAGGGTGAATAGAAATGGAGGTGGAACTCAAACAGGGTTTGTGCTAGCTGCTTGAAACTTCACACACTCAATCAGTTCTCAGTGCACATTCTCTCGTTTGTTTCTTGTGGAAGTAGCCCAAAGCTGAAGTAGAAAGACACAGCTTTATCTGTGAGCACTTTAGGAGCAAACTTCAACATTTTTTGCTTGATTGCTTTGATACTGTACAGGACTCATCCTTTTCCTAGCCTTAGTAGGAACCCCAAGTTTGGGCCTTCAAGGTTTGCTGGTTCACTGTCAGGAAGAGTTTGAATTTTCAGGTTTCACTTTATTATGGTCTATAGATGTGAAAGAAAATGAAGCTGTAAATCCAACAGGGTTAGTACTAGCTGCTTGAAACTTCACACACTCAATCAGCTCTCAGTGGGCACTCTCTGGTTGGTTCCTTATGAAAGTACAATAAACTGCAGCATGAAAAATTAATTTAACCAAGAGCAAATTAGGAGAAAAAAGGGAAATATGAATGTACTGAAGTACCTCTCCCAATTACTTGGTCAGATTTTTTGATACTGTGCAGGATTTATCTGTTAGCTTGCCCCACTCGGCTCCTTTATTTGGGGACTACTATGATCAATGGTTCTCTAAACAGGTTAGGTTAGGTTTAGTATTTGGTTAGGGCTAGGTTTACAGCTAGTGTTTTGTTAGATTTAGTTTTGTACAAATTTCTTTGATATTGGGCAGGATTCAGCTTTTACAAGGCCTTACTATATTCCCTAGGTTTGGGCCTCTTGGGTCAAGGGTTAGCTGTCTGGAACAGTTTGTATTTTAAGTTTTCACTTTATTTTGACCTATGTAGGTGGGTAAATGGAAATGGAAATGGAAATCAAACAGGGTTGGTGCTTGCTACTTCCAACCTCACACACTCAATCAGTTCTCTATGGGCATTCTCTCGTTTATTCTTTGTGAAATTAGCCCTAAGCAGAAGTATTCAAACAACTTTATGTGAGAGCACCTTAGGAGAAAATGGAAATATGCATGTGCTGAAATACCTTCCCCAATTATTTGGTCAGATTTCTTTGATACTGTGAAAGATTCATCTGTTAGCCTTCCCCACTTGGCTCCACAAGTGTGGAACTTCTAGGGACAAAGGGACTCTAAACAGGTTAAGATTAGTGTTAGGGATAGTGTTAGGACTAGGATTAGACCTAGTGTTAGGGTTAGAGTTAGTTTTGTTTTCAAATTTCTATGATACTGTGCAGGATTCATCTTTTTCCTATTTTGAGTATACTCCAAATATTTGGGCCTCCTACATAAAGGGTTTTCTTTCAGGAACAGTTTCAATTTTCATGTTTCTCTTCTTTTTGCCCTATAGGGGTGAATGGAAATGAAGCTGGAAATCAAACAGGGTTTGGGATAGCTGCTTAAATCATCATACACTCAACCAGTTCTCTGTGAGGATTGTCTGGTTTGTTTCCTGTGGAAGTAGCCCTAATCTGAAGTAGAAAGAAACAGCTTTATCTCTAAGTGCTTTAGGAGCAAGCAGAATACACATGTACTGAAAGAGATT
>NW_026013401.1:0-2578 GCF_001458135.2 Marmota marmota marmota | reverse complement strand
TTCTCAGCTGTATAAAAATCCTATTTGAATATCAGAAGTATTATCAGGTTATGAATATTGCTTAACAAATAAGAAAATAGAAGCAAGAAGAACCAAAGCAATTTTCCCAAAGTTACACAATTTGGAAGTGACTGAGGCAGGACTCAAATCCAGATCATCTGGCTCTAGAGCTGGCACTCCTGTTTTCTACTTTCCTGAAGCTTTCTAATATTTTTACATATATTAATAGAGATACACATCCTATTGTTATATCACAAGGGAAAGGATAAAATGTAGTGTTTGAAATTGGCAATAATATTATTTTTTGTTTTTGTAAACATTGGTGCATTTAACATGCTGTGCCTGTCTTAATTACATTTTGATGAGCAGCTTTGTGTATTTTTTAGACATTCTCTATTTCTGATAGAGAGCAATTAGCTACCCAAATTTATTTCTGTTTCCTCATAATGTTACACATTTATACTATACCAATTTTTGAAGTACGTGATTCTATAGAAATAAATACTATAGTTTATAATTATACTAACAACTAATAGCTCTAAGTTTGCCTTCAAGTTACAAAGATATCAAGTTGAATAATGAAAAATAGACTATTTACATCACTACTTGTTATTAATCATGTATTTTGACCAAGTTTAATTGCTTTTCGTAAATATTTAAATAGATGTGTTTATGTGCTGGTTCATCATTTATCCTTTGTGTTCAAACTAGATATCTGGGTTTTAACTATCTACTTTGAAGTTATAAAAAAATTTTAATTCAGTGCTTAATCACATATTTCATGATACATCACAAAACAAATGCAAACTATAAAATATAATGTATAACTATTGAAGACTTTTAAAATATCTAATTTGTATGACTGAATCAAACACACTCAGAATTCAGATACACTAATTTGATATTTAATATATTCCTCTCAAGATTAGAAGGCTGCATGTACTGAAGAAATAGCTCTGAACCTAGAGTAGCATGTGATTTGGGTTTTAGTCCAGTTTTTAAAATGTATTTCTGGATGGATTTGTAGAACAGCACTTGTATCTCTGATCCTTCATTGTCTTAATAGATGAAAGATGTTGATACTGTCTAAATATATAGACACTATATAGATACTGTCTAAAGCCATTTAAAAATATAAGCTGTTACAATTTGGTATTCTACCTTTCCATACTTTATTTCCCCCATATCATGTTTTTAGAGTTGCAAAGTGTATGTTTTTGCCAATATATAATAATGATGTCAACAAAACACCTTTTATGTCCATGTGAATTACTTATATTGAAAGTACATATCCAATTGATATTTAAAACAAAACTATCACCTTTCGATTTAATTAAATGGAATGTCTGTGCTTTTCAACTGTTAGAAACCTCACTATCAATGTCACTCTTTCTAGAATTGCATCACCATTATAATAGTTTCCATGATGTAAAATCTGAGAATTCATTATTTATTTATTTGATTGCTTGTTTGTTTATTTATGGGGAGTATGCTGAGGATTGAACTCAGGGGCTTTCTACCACTGAGCCACACCCCCAACCCTATTTTGTATTTTATTTAACAAGAGGGTCTCATTGATTTGCAAAGCCCCTTGCTTTTGTTGAGGCTGACTTTGAACTCAGGATCCTCCTGCCTCAGCCTCCTGAGCTGCTGGGTTATTGGTGTGTGCCACCATGCCTGGTACTAATTTATTTTCAATATTTCATAGACATCTGTCTGTTTATGTTACTATTGCAAAATGTCCTTGACTCAGTAATTTATAAATAATTCAATTTCTTTCTCACCGTTTGGAGACTGGGAAGTTCAAGATCATGGTGCTAACAGATTTTGTACCTCTCTTTCCAAGATGGCTTTACTCCTGCATCTTCTGGAGAGGGGGAAGCTGCATCATCTCACCATAAAAGAGGTAGGTAGAGAAGAGTGTACCCTTCAAATTTGAGTGTTTGTACTTGGGTCAAAATTCATTCAAGAGAGTAGAGATCTCGTGACACACTTATCTCCCAAAGCTTTTACCTTTCAACACTGTTCCAATGGGGATGAAATTTCAACATGTGCCGCAATCTGGCTGGGCACAAAATCACGAGCCACCACACAGCTTGTAGATTCAAACAGCAACTCTTTATTCCCGAACTCACACCAGCCGTCTACAATCACCTTCTGGGGAAATCCACGTTCTCTGCCCAAATCCACCCCCACTGGGCTTCTGTCTCCCAAAAAATACTGTCTGAATCCCGTGAGAACTCAAGGGGAACTCAGGCAGCAGGATACAACCTATTCCCAGCAGGAATAACCTTAAACCTGGAATGTCCTAAACCGGGAACGCCCTAAACCCGGATTATCCTAAACCGGGAACACCCTAAACCCGGATCCTCCCTGGTCCTTGAGCAAGGTCACCTACATGCAATGTCACTGCAAAATGTCCTATTTCCACGAGTCCTTCCACTAAGCAACATGGGGTATGCTGGCAAGGAAATTGTCATACCTACTTGGCTAATGGCTCCCAGCATCTCCCCCCTTCTGATTAATTAAACAACAAGCAATGTGGCTTAAGGACCGTGCCTGGTAGGTTGTCCAATTC
>NW_026013400.1:0-2578 GCF_001458135.2 Marmota marmota marmota | reverse complement strand
CTAGCCATGCTTGTCTCTTTAGTGAGATGAATAAAATCTCCAGTGTATGCTTGTACTGGATCAACTGGAACAAAAATATAATCAATTTGAATGTCACTAGATTATGACATTAAGGTACTGTATCCTGGTCTGGGGTTGTGGCTCAGTGGTAGAGTGCTTGCCTATATGTGTGAGGCACTGGGTTCTATCCTCAGCACCACATTAAAAAAAAAAAATTATATATATGTATAAAATAAAGATTTTGATAGATCAATAGATACTATATCCTTCTACAGATGCTACAAATTCTATGATAGGAAGGGGAACAGTTGTACCTATTAAGAGACAATCATTATTTCTCAAGACTGAAAGTAATTCCAAGATTTTACTTTCAGGGAGTGAACAATATTGAGTCAATGTAACAAATCTTGAAAGGTTATGGCTAGGTTCTCTACTTCTTTTAAAAGTACTCTGGATTTCCTTTGAATTAAAAAAAAAAAAAAAATCGCCAGGGGTTGGAGGGGATGTGACTCAGTGGCAGAGCACTTGCCTAGCATTCAGGAGACCCTTGGGTTCATTCCCCAATACTGTAAAAATAAATAAATAAATAAATAAATAATAAGGAATCTTTCTTTTATAAGCACAGCTGCCTAAACAATGTTGTACAGACTGCAACAACACCATTCACCCTTAGTTATAACAAGATTTTCTTGGCCTCTTCAGTTCAAAATTAAGTCAGGTGGTCTTAGTAAAACGTTAACAACTGGGAACCCATTATCCTCAAATTAAAAAGAACTGATTAACAAATTGTGTGGGTTAAATAACTTGAAAAATATATAAGTACCTTTAAAAAGCAAAGCATTTTCACTTGATAAGAAAGAAAACACTCTTCCACTAATTTTTTAGAATGAATCACACCTGAAACTGGAAGAGAGCTCAGAAATTACCTCACCAGTTTCCTATTTTTGCAGGAACTAAATGGAGACTGAAATCACTGTAATTCAACTTGTTTATATATTTTCTTACATCACCATCTTTGTTGTTACCTAATGTGGTTTTATACATTTTGAATTCATCACTCATCTTTTTCTGCTGTATACTGATCACAACTTCAGGACAAGAACTAAAAGGGAACATTTTAAATCTCCAATATGAAATCATATGCAAATCAACAAAATAATTTTATTTAATATCAGAAAATTTGTGAAAGTAATTTATTTGTATTTTTGCTGGTTAAATAAGAGTTTTGTTTCACAAGCTGGTCTACATTCCATATTTCTCTGGTTATCACATAAACTGGTGATAGGAAATTTTAAGTTTTGCAAATGGGGTGGGGGAATTCCTAATGTGTTCTAGTTTCAAGCTTCCCTGGGGAGAACTGAACGCATTTACAAAACAGAGGAGGTGATGTGACCTTAAATAGATTATCCTGAGAATTTCTCCAATACTAAGAATTGATATGAATTTCAAAATCAAAAGGCTGCATTGCTGAGCCCTAAATTTATCAACATGAAAACAGCAAAATTCCGTTTCCTGGTATTAGGCATGTTTCCTTAATAACAGACTTGCCGCTTTCCCTTCAGGGTGGAAGTTAAGCGTCCTCTGAAAAGGGAAAACCAGGGCACTAAGGATAGGCAGCCCGGGTCACACCCAACAGCGAGGCTGCTGGACCAGGATGAACATCAGCCTCCGCATTCACAGTAGTAGGTCTGCCAAGAGCAGGAAATTAGCGAAAAGATTAGACTTATAAACTTCAGGATCAGAAAACAAGATTTGCTGATACCTAACAAAACTTTCTTTAAAAAGAGTTACACCTTTACTTCCGGAATTCTTTGAGAAGTGACCTACAGAGCAACCTCAGAGCTAGGTGGATTTCTGCCCAAGGTCTTTCGGGGGAAGGGACAAAATAAGTAAAAGGGTGTGTGGCCGCGAGCAGTGGTCTAGTACTAGAGTTTTCCTTTTGCAGCTGGAGGAAAGGGTACACCACCTGCAGGGCACTGGGCGCGCCCCTCACCTGCAAACGCGCGCCTTTCCAACCCTTCCCTTCCCCCGGCGCACAGACGCTTACCTGTGGCGTTTGCGGATGCGTGGCGCCTGAAGATGCCCATCTGAGCCGGTCCCAAGTGCGACGGAGGCCTAGTCCAGGGCCGGGGGGTCCCGGGCGGCAGGTAGGAGAAGTTGGACTTTCTTCGGATCGCCACCCGCCTGAAGTTGTAGCCGCCGTCCACGCTCATGGTGAGGGGCTCGTTGGCGGCTCCGCCCTCTTTCCTGCCCGGTTCCAGCCGCAAGAGCCCACTCTGGCGGCTTCTCGCGGAAGATCGGGCCCCAGGGGGCGTCGCTTGCATGGCCAGGTTCGGAGCGGTTTCCGAAGGATCCGCTCAGCAAGTGCCTTGCGGTCTCTTCCTGGGACGCTCCGGGCCTCGCGGGGAGTTTGGCTCTGACTGCTTCTGCGGCAGCCCCACCGCCTCGCTCTCTGCGGCTCTCGCAATCACCTGATGCTCCTACCGCAGCTGCCCGGTCGAGGCTGCCTCCACCCCCTCCTCTCCCGAGCCTATCGCCCGCAGGCCCCCCAGGGAGACTATCCCGGAGGCGGGGAGTC
>NW_026013399.1:0-2578 GCF_001458135.2 Marmota marmota marmota | reverse complement strand
GATCAGGGTTCATTTTAGGGTTAGGGATAGGACTCGAATTATTGTTAGGGTTTTTCTTAGCATTTGGTTTAAGGTAAGGGCGTTGTTTAGAGGTATGTTGAGTGTTAACAAGATATGAGTCAGGGTCAGTGTTAGTTTTAAAGTTATGTTAGAACTCGAATTAGGGCTAGGGATAGGTCTATGTTTAGTGTTAGGGTTCGGTTTCAGTTAATGTTTACAGTTAGGGCTATTGCTTGGTTTTGGTTTAGTCCTAGGGTTAGGTTTAGGGATAGTGTAAGTGTTAAGCTTAGGCTTAGGTTTAGGGTTAGATTTGGAGTTAGGGTTAGATCTAGGGTTCGGGCTGGGACTAAGGATAGGGCAAGGGTTAGGGCTAGAGATAGGGTTATTGTAAAGGATAGGGTTAGAATTAGGGATAGGTATAGGTTGAGAGTTAGAGTGAGTCTTAGGGCTAGGGTTAGTGTTAGGGTTAGATATAGGTCTAAATTAGTGCTAGGATTAGGACTTGGTTTATTGTTTCGCTTAAGCCTAGAGTTAGGGTTAGGGTTAGGGTTAAGCTTAGGGAAAGAGATGGCATTATAGCTAGGTATAGAGGTATGGTGAGAGTTACAATTTGGATTAGTGGTAGTGTTAGGGTTATGATTAAAGCTAGTTTTAGGGCTAAGATGAGGGATAGGGTTTGTTTTAGGTTTAGGACTAGGATTAGGGCTATGGCTAATTTCAGGTCCAGAATTATGGTAAAAGATATTTTTAGGGTTAGGATTATGGCTACTTCTAGGGTAAGGGTTAGGTGTAGATTTATGTTCAAGTTTAGAGCTAGGGGTTTTATTAGGGTCAAGGTCAGGGTTAGGGTTTGGGATAGGTTAAGGTTTAAAGTTAGGACTTGAATTAGTGTTAGTGTTAGGGTTAGGGTAATGATAGGTTTAGGTTTATGTTCAAGTTAGGTTCAGGGTAATAGATTGGGTTAAGATTAGGGCTAGGTTTAGTTTCATGCCTATGGTTAGCATTAGGGTTATGGTTTGCATTATGGTAATGGATAGAGTTAGAGTTCGGTTTAGCGCTAGGTTTATGGTTATGAATAGGGCTAGGGTTAAAGCTAAGATTAGGGCTAGGTTTTGGGTTAAGTTAGGGATAGGGTTAGGGTTAGGGCTAATATAAGTACTAGTGTGATGTTTAGGGCTAGTTTTAGGGTTTTAGGGCTAGAGTTAGTGTAAGGGTTAGGTTTACAGTTAGAGTGATGTTTAGAGCTAGTAGTGTTAGGGTCAGTGTCAGGTTCAGGGTTAGTTTAAGGGTTCGACTTACAACTCATATTAGAGCTAGGGTTAGGGCTAGGTTTAAGGTTAGGGTTTGTTTTAAGTTAAGGGTTAGGGTTATAGGTATAGCTATGTTTTGTTTTAGGGCTACAGCTAGGATTAGGGCTTGTTTTAGGATTAGTGTTATGGTTTGGGCTAGTGTTAGTGTTTGGCTTATTTTTCAGGTAAGGGCTCGATTTAGAATTAGGTTTTGCCTAAAGTTAATGCTAGGGCAAAGATCAGGCAAGGTTTATGCCTAGGGATAGGGCTAGGGTTAGGTTTATGGTAAGGGATAGGGTTAAAATAAGTGGACGG
Organism: Marmota marmota marmota; assembly: GCF_001458135.2. Classification (NCBI taxonomy): domain Eukaryota; kingdom Metazoa; phylum Chordata; class Mammalia; order Rodentia; family Sciuridae; genus Marmota; species Marmota marmota. The sequence continues at coordinate 974 of NW_026013399.1, read as the reverse complement.
TCTAATGTGAGAGTTAGAGTTATAGTTAGTTTTAGGATTAGGATTAAGGATAGGGCTAAATTAGGGCTAAGATTAGGGTTAGGGTTAGTGTCAGGGTTATGCCTAGAGTTTGGGTTAGGATTGTAATTGAGGCTATGTTTAGCGCCTGCATAAGGACTAGGGTTAGTGTTAGGGTTAGGGCTAGACTTATGTCTAGGGCTAATGTCAGGTCTACAGTTACAGTTAGGGATAGTTTTAGGTAAAGTTTTATGGCTAGGTCTATTGTTAGGGTTAGTTATAGGGTAAGATTCAGGTTTAGAGGTAGGGGAATTATTGGAACCAGGGCCAGTGTTAGGGATTGGTTTAGGTTTGAGTTTAGGGTTATGGCTCAAATTAGAGTTAGTGTTAGGGTAAAGATAGGGTTAGGTTTAGGGTTCAGGTTAGGCATAGGGAAATTTATAGTTTTGGGGATAGTGCTAGGGTTAGGGTTAATTTTAGGGTTAGCATTAGGATAAGGGTCATGTTTAGGGTAATGGATACAGTTAGAGTTAAGTTTAGGACTAGGGTTATAGTTAGGATTATGTCTTGGGTTAAGGTTAGGGTGAACGTTAGGTTTAAGGCTAGGATTATGGCTTGGATGAGGGTTTGGGTAAGGGGTAGGGCTAGGATTGAGGCTAGGGCTAATGTCAGGTCTAGCATTACAGTAAGGGTAGTTGTAGGGTTTGGTTTTGAATAGGTCTACTGTAAGGTTTAGGTTTAGGGTAAAGGACAGGTTTAGAGCTAGGTGTATTATAATAGTCAGGGACAGGATTAGGGATTGGTTTTGATTAAGGTTTAGGGTTAAGGCTCAAATTAGCATTAGGTTTAGTGTAATGGATATTGTTAGGGTTAGGGTTCAGGTTAGGTTTAGGGTTTTGAATAGCCTTAGGGATAGCTATACAGTTAGGTTTAGTCCTATTGTAAGCATTTGGGTTATGCTTAAGTTTAGGGTAAAA
>NW_026013398.1:0-2579 GCF_001458135.2 Marmota marmota marmota | reverse complement strand
GGTCAGGGTTCATTTTAGGGTTAGGGATAGGACTCGAATTATTGTTAGGGTTTTTCTTAGCATTTGGTTTAAGGTGAGGGCGTTGTTTAGAGGTATGTTGAGTGTTAACAAGATATGAGTCAGGGTCAGTGTTAGTTTTAAAGTTATGTTAGAACTCGAATTAGGGCTAGGGATAGGTCTATGTTTAGTGTTAGGGTTCGGTTTCAGTTAATGTTTACAGTTAGGGCTATTGCTTGGTTTTGGTTTACTCTTAGGGTTAGGTTTAGGGATAGTGTAAGTGTTAAGCTTAGGCTTAGGTTTAGGGTTAGATTTGGAGTTAGGGTTAGATCTAGGGTTCGGGCTGGGACTAAGGATAGGGCAAGGGTTAGGGCTAGAGATAGGGTTATTGTAAAGGATAGGGTTAGAACTAGGGATAGGTATAGGTTGAGAGTTAGAGTGAGTCTTAGGGCTAGGGTTAGTGTTAGGGTTAGATATAGGTCTAAATTAGTGCTAGGATTAGGACTTGGTTTATTGTTTCGCTTAAGCCTAGAGTTAGGGTTAGGGTTAGGGTTAAGCTTATGGGAAGAGATGGCATTATAGCTAGGTATAGAGGTAGGGTGACGGTTACAATTTAGGTTAGTGGTAGTGTTAGGGTTATGATTAAAGCTAGTTTTAGGGCTAAGATGAGGGATAGGGTTTGTTTTAGGTTTAGGACTAGGATTAGGGCTATGGCTAATTTCATGTCCAGAATTATGGTAAAAGATATTTTTAGGGTTAGGGTTATGGCTACTTCTAAGGTAAGGGTTAGGTGTAGATTTATGTTCAAGTTTAGAGCTAGGGGTTTTATTAGGGTCAAGGTCAGGGTTAGGGTTTGGGATAGGTTAAGGTTTAAAGTTAGGACTTGAATTAGTGTTAGTTTTAGGGTTAGGGTAATGATAGGTTTAGGTTTATGTTCAAGTTAGGTTCAGGGTAATAGATTGGGTTAAGATTAGGGCTAGGTTTAGTTTCATGCCTATGGTTAGCATTAGGGTTATGGTTTGCATTATGGTAATGGATAGAGTTAGAGATCGGTTTAGCGCTAGGTTTATGGTTATGAATAGGGCTAGGGTTAAAGCTAAGATTAGGGCTAAGTTTTGGGTTAAGTTAGGGATAGGGTTAGGGTTAGGGCTAATATAAGTACTAGTGTGATGTTTAGGGCTAGTTTTAGGGTTTTAGGGCTAGAGTTAGTGTAATGGTTAGGTTTACAGTTAGGGTGATGTTTAGAGCTAGTAGTGTTAGGGTCAGTGTCAGTTTCAGGGTTAGATTAAGGGTTCGACTTACAACTCATATTAGAGCTAGGGATAGGGCTAGGTTTAAGGTTAGGGTTTGTTTTAAGTTAAGGGTTAGGGTTATAGGTATAGCTATGTTTTGTTTTAGGGCTACAGCTAGGATTAGGGCTTGTTTTAGGATTAGTGTTATGGTTTGGGCTAGTGTTAGTGTTTGGCTTATTTTTCAGGTAAGGGCTCGATTTTGAATTAGGTTTTGCCTAAAGTTAATGCTCAGGCAAAGATCAGGCAAGGTTTACGCCTAGGGATAGGGCTAGGGTTAGGTTTATGGTAAGGGATAGGGTTAAAATAAGTGGACGGTATAATGTGAGAGTTAGAGTTATAGTTAGTTTTAGGATTAGGATTAAGGATAGGGCTAAATTAGGGCTAAGATTAGGGTTAGGGTTAGTGTCAGGGTTATGCCTAGAGTTTGGGTTAGGATTGTAATTAAGGCTATGTTTAGCGCCTGCATAAGGACTAGGGTTAGTGTTAGGGTTAGGGCTAGACTTATGTCTAGGGCTAATGTCAGGTATACAGTTACAGTTAGGGATGGTTTTAGGTAAAGTTTTATGGCTAGGTCTATTGTTAGGGTTAGTTATAGGGTAAGATTCAGGTTTAGAGGTAGGGGAATTATTGGAACCAGGGCCAGTGTTAGGGATTGGTTTAGGTTTGAGTTTAGGGTTATGGCTCAAATTAGAGTTAGTGTTAGGGTAAAGATAGGGTTAGGATTAGGGTTCAGGTTAGGCTTAGGGAAATTTATAGTTTTGGGGATAGTGCTAGGGTTAGGGTTAATTTTAGGGTTAGCATTAGGATAAGGGTCATGTTTAGGGTAATGGATACAGTTAGAGTTAAGTTTAGGACTAGGGTTATAGTTAGGATTTTGTCTTGGGTTAAAGTTAGGGTGAACGTTAGGTTTAAGTCTAGGTTTATGGCTTGGATGAGGGTTTGGGTAAGGGGTAGGGCTAGGATTAAGGCTAGGGCTAATGTCAGGTCTAGCATTACAGTTAAGGGTAGTTGTAGGGTTTGGTTTTGAATAGGTCTACTGTAAGGGTTAGGTTTAGAGCAAAGGTCAGGTTTAGAGCTAGGTGTATTATAACGGTCAGGGACAGGATTAGGGATTGGTTTTGATTAAGGTTTAGGGTTAAGGCTCAAATTAGCATTAGGTTTAGAGTAATGGATATGGTTAGGGTTAGGGTTCAGGTTAGGTTTAGGGTTTTGAATAGCCTTAGGGATAGCTATACAGTTAGGTTTAGTCCTATTGTAAGCATTTGGGTTATGCTTAAGTTTAGGGTGAAA
>NW_026013397.1:0-2579 GCF_001458135.2 Marmota marmota marmota | reverse complement strand
TATTGTTAATGTTAGGGTTAGTGTTAGGGTTAGAGTTAGTGTTAGTGTTACTATTAGGAATGCGTTTAGGTTTAGGGTTAGTATTAGGGTAAGGTTTAGGGTTTGGAATAGGGTTAGGGTTAGATTAGGTTTAGGGTTAGTGTTAGGGTTAGGATTAGGTTAGGGTTAAGTAAGCATTAGAGTTAGGTTTAGGTTAGGGTTAGGTTTATGATTTGGGTTAGACTTTGTGTTACGTTTAGGGTATGGGTTATGGGTAGTATTATGGATATGGTTAGGGTTAGTGTTAGTGTTGGGATTAGGTTTTGTGCTAGGGTTATGAGAAAGGCTATGGTTAGTGTTACGGTTACAGTTACTGTTAGGGTTCAGGTTAGTGTTAGGGATAGGTTTAGGTTAGGGTTATGGTTAGGGTTAAGGTTAGGGATAGGTTAGGTATACGTTAGGGTTAGGGTTAGGTTTAGGGTTCGTGTTAGGGTTAGGGTTATGGTTAGTGTTAGGTTTTGGTTTAGAGTTAGGGTTACGGTTAGTGTTAGAGTCAGGGTTAGTGTTAGGGTAACAGTGATGTTTAGGTTTAGGATTACGGTTAGATTTAATATTTTTGCTAGAGTTAGTGTTAAGTTTAGGATTAGGGATAGGTTTAGGGTTACAGTTACAGTTTGAGTTAAGGTTAGGGTTACTGTTTGTGTTAGGTTTAGGGTTAAGGTTAAGTAAGTTTGAGGGTTAAATTTAGATTAGTGTCAGGGTTATGGTTTGTTTTAGGGTTTGTGTTAGTGATAGAGTTAGGCTTAGTGTTAGTGTTAGGGTTAGGGTTATTTTTAGATTTAAAGTTAGGGTTAATTTTAGGGTTAGTGTTAGGTTTAGAATTAGGTTTGGGGTTACAGTCGGGCTTAGTGGAATGGTTAGTGTTACGGTTCACTTTAGGTAAGGGTTAGGGTTAGTGTTATGTTTAGTGTTATGTTTACGGTTAGGTTAGGGTTAGTAATAGTTTTTTAGTTAGGATTAGAGCTAGGTTTTGGGATAGTGTTAGGGTTACAGTTAGGGTTGGGTGAGGTTTAGGGGTAGTATTAGCATTCTGGTTAGTGTTAGGTTTAAGTTTACTGTTATGTTTAGGGTTACTGTTAAGATTAAGTTTACTGGTTAGGCTTAGTGTTAAGTTTGTGTTTAGGTTTAGAATTAGTTTTAGGGTTCAAGTTAGGTTTAGAGTTAAGTTTAGTGTTAGTTTAAGATTAGGTTTAAGGCTTTTGATATGGTTAGGAGTTAGGTTAGGTTTAGGGTTAAGGTTTGGGTTAGTGCTATGTTTAAGGTTAGGATTAGTGTTAGTTTTAAAATTATGGTTGGGGTTAGAATTAGTGTTAGGGTGACGATTAGGTTAGTGCTTGTTCGGGTTAGGGTTAGGGTTGCCGTTGGTGTTTGGGTGAGTATTACGGTAATATTATGGTTAGGGTTAGGGTTAGAGTTACGTTTAGGGTTAGGGTGAGGTTTAAATTTTGTGTTAGGGTTAATGTTAGGGTTAGGATTATTGTTCGGTTTAGTGTTAGGGTTAGTGTTAGGGTTGGTGTTAGGTATGTGGACAGGGTTAGTGTTAGGTTTAGGATTAGTGATAGTGTTAGGGTTATGGTTAGATTCAGGGTTTCAGTTACTTTTAGGATTAGGGTTTATGTAGGTTTATGGTTATGGTTATGTTAAGTGATAAGGTTAGATTTAGGGTTCGTTAAGGTTTCGTGTTTGGTTATGGTTAAGCTTAGAGATAATCTTAGGTTGAGCTATAGGATTAAGTTTAGGGTTTGTATTACAGTTAGGTTTAGGGTTAGGATTAATTTTACTATTAGGGTTAGAGTCAGGGATAATATTAGGTTTACAGTTAGGGTTCGTGTTAGGGTTAGGATTAAGGTTAGGGTTAGGGTTAGGTTTACTGTTAAAGTTATATTTAGTTCTAGGTTTACAGTTAGGTTTACGTATATTGCTAGAGTTAGGGATAGGTTTAGGTTTAGTTTTAGAGTTAGAGTTAAGTTTAGTGGTATGGTTAGGGTTAGAGTGAGGGTTAGATTTAGTGTTATGGTCAGGGTTAGTTTTACCTTTACTTTTATGGTTAGTGTTAGTGTTAGGTTAAATGTTAGGTAAGGGATAGGGTTATGGTTGGGTTAGGTTTAGGTTTATGGTTTGGTTTATGGTTTCTGTTAGTGTTAGTGTTAAGGTTAAGATTAGGGTTAGGTGTAGGTTTAGGGTTGGGTTTTATTGTTAGTGTTAGGGTTAGCATTAGGGTTAGGTTTATAATTAGTGTTACAGTTAGTGTTAGGGTTAAGTTAGGTTTAGTGTTAGGGTAAGATTAAGGGTTAGGGTTAAGGTTAATGCTCGGGTTAGATTTATGATAAGTTTTAGGGTTAGGTTTAGGTTTAAGTTTAGGTTTAATTTTAGGGTTTGGGTTAGGATTAGGTTAGGGTTAGTTTTAGGGTTAAGTTATGGTTAGTTTTAGGCTTATTGTAAGGGTTTGTGTTATGGTTAGGTTTAGTATTAGGATTAGGGTTACACTTCAAATTAGTATTAGGGTAAGGGTTAGGGTTAATGCTAGTCTTAGCTTATGG
>NW_026013396.1:0-2579 GCF_001458135.2 Marmota marmota marmota | reverse complement strand
AAAATAACACCTTAATAGAGATTTCTGTCCCAGCAAACAGACTTAAGTACAAAGGACTATATGGTTTGAAAGGCCTGACTAATACTTTTGCCAAGCTGCAGCATTCTTTGGGATCTCCTTAACAAAATTTTTATGTACAATTCTTTTTATCCAGCCTATCCCTCAGGTCAGAGTTAGCCATCGCTCTTGCACATATAATTATCGTTGTTCATGTTGTTTGTTCTCATTATTACCCATCAGCCTCCAGATTCATTTTAGTTTTACTCCTTCACGCTAAGAGTGTTTCTTATTTAATTTGTGACCCTGGCAACTAATGGAAGGCCAGGGGAAAGGCTAAATAAAAAGAAAGTAGTGGCAATATTGAACTACTTCAGGAGGGTGAGAAACGTACATGGATCATTATATTCAAGATAAAAAAGGAGCATGAATAAGGGATGGAAGGCTGGAAAGGTGGGCTCTAGCACCCCTGCACCATTGCAATCACCAGATTTCCACTTGTTCAATGACACTTAATGCTCCCTATAACTGTGTGAAATTGCTCATTCACTTTAAACTTGTTTCTTCCAGAAATTAGCTATTCTCCAAATATGAAGATCGATCTAAGAAGTAGATGGGGGGGACAATTATGTGGTAGGGTCCATTTTACCAAATAAAAGTGATCTCATAGAAAATTGGAAGTTAACTTTATTTTTAGTATATAATAAATACAAAATCTCTAATTAAATCAAAATAAATTCAACTAAAATCTCATAATGTAAATTGCATGGGAACTAGGGACATTTATCTGTGCCCCTTTTATGTCAGGCTCTACTAGGCATACTGTGAGAGTTAAATTGCAAATATGATAGTTTATGTGGCTATTAAAAAGAAAACAGGAAAAATTTATAGATATATATTGAGAATCTCATCTGTCCCCAAAGTGTTTCCTAAGTAATTTTTTTCTCTTAAGTTTCTGAAAGTACCCAACAATTCTATTAAAAGCATAAATTGAATAAATCAAACCTGTAATAAATCACATTATCTCAGTCATCTGCACTGTTTAATGTAATAGGAGTAGCCCAACTAGCATGGCATTATGGATAAACAGACAAATAACAATGGCCTGGATATACTGCCACAAGTTGTGTCCATGTAAAGAAAGTTGTTTTATCTTCGTGTACTTAGAGTCATTAGATGATTTTATCCTCATTTTACAGATCAAAAAAAGAAAGTTGTAAAAATTCTTGACTAAATATGGTGGCACACCAAAATGACACCAACCGCACTGGAATTTCAGACGTCCTTCTGAATTGTTTTGTCACATCTCCTGGCTGGCAACTCTGGCTGTCCCTGCCCCTCAGTCTCCTCTTCCTCCTGGCCATGGGGGCCAATGCTGTACTTCTGATCACCATCCGGCTGGAGGCCTCCCTGCATGAGCCCATGTACTATCTGCTCAGCCTCCTCTCCCTGCTGGATATTGTGCTCTGCCTCACTGTCATCCCCAAGGTCCTGGCCATCTTCTGGTTTGACCTCAGGCTCATCAGCTTCTCTGCCTGCTTCCTTCAGATGTATATCATGAATAGCTTTCTAGCCATGGAATCCTGTACATTCATGGTAATGGCCTTTGATCGCTATATAGCCATCTGCCACCCACTGAGATACCCATCCATCATCACTGACCAATTTGTAGTCAAGGCTGTCATTTTCATTGTGGCCAGGAATGTCTTTATATCTCTGCCCATCCCCATTCTCTCAGCACGACTCTATTACTGTGGGAGAAATGTCATTGAGAACTGTATCTGTGCCAATATGTCTGTCTCCAGGCTCTCTTGTGATGATGTCACCCTCAATCGCCTTTACCAGTTTGCTGCAGGCTGGACTCTACTGGGATCTGACCTTATCCTCATTTTCCTCTCTTACATCCTCATACTGCGAGCTGTGCTAAAACTCAAGGCTGAGGGTGCTGTGGCCAAAGCCCTCAGCACTTGTGGTTCCCACTTCATCCTCATCCTCTTCTTCAGCACCATTCTTCTGGTCTTTGTCCTCACACATGTGGTCAAGAGAAAGGTCTCTCCTGATGTGCCAATTTTGCTCAATGTCCTTCACCATGTCATCCCTGCAGCCCTAAACCCCATTGTTTATGGGGTGAGAACCCAGGAGATCAAGCAAGGAATCCAGAGATTACTGAAGAAAGGGTGGTAACAAGGGCAACTGACTCTCTGCTTTCCTAATGTAGGATGACTTGATAATCACTTGATGGAAAATTGGGCTGAGACCCATAACTTGGAGACAAGATCTTAAAATAAAGGTAAGTACTAGTTCTGAAATAAGTTCCTGACTCCTTACACTTTAAACCCAATAACTTCTTCCAAAACACACATGGAAAAAAAGAAAAAAAAATCCAACATCTTTGTGACCTTTCAATGATTCCCTAATATTTATGATTCTATTTTGTCTAAAATATAAGAACTCAAGAAGATGAATACTTTAGTAGAGAAATAACTCCCAGTAAATACTAAACTTACATCTTGAAACATTTAATTTTTAAAAAAATATAACTGTGGATTTAGTGGCCTTGATAATAACTTGCTATTATAAAT
>NW_026013395.1:0-2579 GCF_001458135.2 Marmota marmota marmota | reverse complement strand
CTATACTTCTTTCTTTCTTTCTTTCTTTCTTTCTTTCTTTCTTTCTTTCTTTCTTTCTTTCTTTCTTTCTTTCTTTCTTTCTTTCCATTTCAATATATTTCCCACCCCACATCTTTCTTGGCTTATCTTTAGTGTTTATTTTCTTAATTTAAAAAAAATTGCAAAAGAATCAAGACCACTTTTTTATCTCTTAAAAATGAGATGTGAAACTATGATGCCTAATTTTTATAAGGCCACAGTCAGCTGGAATTTAACAGAGCACATGCTCTTCAGTATGATACGACCTTACTATCCCCCTTTATCATTTCCTGAGCCCTGCTTCAAGCAATCCCATTGCTTATCTGACACAGGCAGCCTTTGCATTTGCAACTTTCACTTACAAAAGAGGAGCCATTTTCACCCTGGTGACATTCACTTTTGGTTAAGGTTCCACTGCTTATTTGCATCTTAGAGCAAATGTCAAGTTGAGAGTTGAGTCAGAATGGAATTTGCAGAAGAGACCATCTTTGGAGTTACCAACAGGGGAGCTGACATCACAGGGTGGCAGTGTTGCCTCCTAGAGACTCCATGAGATTCCCTAGGAATCCTTGTGTCTAGAGGTGGCAAGTTTGTGTGGCAAGGGAGAATGGGTGAATGTGATCATTCTGGAACAGCAATGGGATTCTTCTCTTTATTTTTATCAAGGGCTGGGGGAACAGAAGTGAAAACAAAAATATGGGAAGCTTTGTGGATATGTTTTGCCATTATTCCAAAGGCAGTGCCAGAGAGAAGGAGGAGTAAATTATCAGGAGCTCTCAGCTCAGATTTCTAGAGGACCTGCTAAGGGAAAGCTCATAATCCAGGTGGACGACAAGTTAATAAGCAACTACAACACAGTACTGATTCCTTTATTTAAAAAAAAATGAGAAGGAAGAATGAAGCCAGCAGAGCTAACTGAACCTTGGCAGGAATGAAAATGAAAAGTTTTAAGAAGTGACAGATGAAGAGTATCTTGGTGATGAAGGTTTATCCGATGGACTAAGAGAAGAACTCAAACAGGGATTAATTTTTGAAACATTTAATCCACATTGGCTCAATCCTTTATTTTTCTATTAATCCATTTCATGATCAAGCATAGAATATCTTCTCAGGACACACGGAGCTGAAATAAAAAGGCCCTGTTCTCATAAAGCTTATGTGCAAGAGATAAACAAAAATATTAAAGTTGAATCAAGCAGATTATACAATAGCAGTAAATAGCAGTGATTAAAAAGTAGCAAACATTCTGGCCCCATAGAGAACTTACCAGCACAAGAGTTACTGTCAAATTCTAGAGAAAGCACAATTTCTTTGAGAATACTTGATGCCATAACTAAAAATTTAAGACTATGTATTTATAATGAAGTCACAAGGAAAAAGAGAAATCCAGTGAGTCAAAAATGCAGTGTTTGAAGGAATAGAGAGCAGAAAATACATGAAGCACCTTGAGAACTACTGAATGAAAAGAGACATTGCTCTTCATTACTAATGCTTTGTAACTATATCACTTTATCACTGCTCATAATAAAGGTAAGATTGAGTAGACTTTACTTTGTAAATTTGATAAGCTATTAGTTGACTGGCAGAAAAGTAAAACAAAAGAGATCAGTCTAGATTAGCATTTCCTAAAATGTAGGGTACAGAATTTTGTTTCCTGGGAAAGTATTGTAAGTATAAATAATTCATTAAAATATTATTTTTAAAAATGTATATACTCTATACTTGAATGGAAATTTATAATGTTCATGTGTGTATTGAATATCCCAAGAAGTCCTATAAAAATGAATTATACCTTTATTTGATCCAGATTTCTGAAATATAATTTTTACCTTTTTATTTTTATTTTTAAACAAAACCCACTCCTGTCTTATGGAACAAATGCTTTTCATAACATGCTTTGGAAAACATCAAGGTGGACCCTTTCTAAAGGAAGTGTTTGATTACATTTACCTCAATTACGAGACTGAGATCATAGAGCATAGGATTTTGTTCAAGTTCATTTTTGTACCCACAATGTCTGGTGCAGATCCTGACAGGAGGTGAATAAGTCCGCTTTTAAACTTGAGTGAAACATACACAGTCATATTTCCTGATTTTAAGATGTATTTAATTCTTAGACTCTTTGAGAATGTTTTGGGTCCAGAAAAAAAAAAAAAGACATTGTCAAACTTAGGTTTAACCTAACTTTATTTATTTATTTTTTTTTTAATTTTTTATTGTTGGTTGTTCAAAACATTACATAGTTCTTGATATATCATATTTCATACTTTGATTCAAGTGGGTTATGAACTCCCATTTTTACCCCGTATACAAATTGTAGAATCACATCAGTTACACATCCATTGGTTTACATATTGCCATACTAGTGTCTGTTGTATTCTGCTGCCTTTCCTATCCTCTACTATCCCCCCTCCCCTCCCCTCCCCTCTTCTCTCTCTACCCCATCTACTGTCATTCATTTCTCCCCCTTGTATTATTTTCCCCTTTCCCCTCACTTCCTCTTGTATGAAATTTTGTATAACCCTGAGGGTCTCCTTCCATTTCCATGCAATTCCCCTTCT
>NW_026013394.1:0-2579 GCF_001458135.2 Marmota marmota marmota | reverse complement strand
GTCTTCATAAAGTTGTGGTTTTTTTTTTTTTTTTTTAAGGCATTAAATCTTTTTTCAAATAAGACTCACTTTTGTGACAGCAGAACTTGTCCTTCTGCCTGTAACTCTTCTCCTCATAAGAAGGAAGGTAGGGGTAGGTGGCACAGGGCCAGAAAGTGCTCTCTGGGCCACAGGGGTCCCACAGGCACCTTTGCAGGAGAAGCCGTGCTCTCAGAAAGAGGCCCTCCCCCAGTCTCTGGAGACAGCTCCTGTTGGCCCAGTCAGTGGGTTGTGATGCTTCTCCTGCTGTGTTGCATTCTGTCCACTTGCTCTCATCTGAACAAGAGTATGGCAAGTTGGAGGTCAGCCTGGGCAACTTAGCCAGACCCTTTCTCAAAAACCTCAATATGTTGGGGTGTGGCTCAGTAGTAATGTGCTCCAGTTTCAATCCGCAGCACCAAAAACAAAGTCTGAATGTTTGCCTACTTTTTGTCTGAGTCTTGCTGTCTTCAGAGATCTCTGGCACTCAACAGAGTGTCCCAGCTGCTCACTCACAGCCAATAAGAGGAATTGGGGAGAACTCTGGTGACATTAGCCACCCCGTAAGTATGTGAATGCTTTTTTTCATTTTTACAGGTTGCTGCAGAGCTGTAATGATGACAGTTTGAATGTGGCACTTCCAATGCGAATGCTTGAGGTCTTTTCCTCTGAGAATACTTACTTGCCTGTTTTACAAGATGCTAGCTATGTGGTGTCCGTAATTGAACAGATTTTGCACTACATGATCCACAATGGTAAGCAGCTGGGTCAGGCCTGTGGGTGGTGTACATGACCTGCCTGCTTCTGGGGGCACGTGCTTTTGCAGGAGGGCTGCAGCCGCCGCCACTCCAGAACCCATGCTCAGCCCCACTCTGAAAACGTGGGGCCATGCTGGCTCTCTGTGCTGACATTTTTTGGCTTAGAAATGAGGAAGGGCAGCATCTGCTTTCAGAAATTGCTCCAGGCCCCTGAACCCAGGGTCTGTGTCCTCACTGGGAGCCGCTATTCCTCAGAACTGAGCAGGCGCCCTGTTGCTCCCCTCATCCTGAGCGGTGGGAGCCCAGGGCAGCTGGCTGAGGGCCTGCGGCACTGAGGAGATGGCCTGCCCAGGCTGTCCTTGTCAGGGGATGCTGCGCTCTCACAAGGCTGGTAGAAGGGAGTGGGGCAGTTCGTCTGAATTTTCTCTGACTCGGTGTTAACACTGATAACTGTTCTTAAAGTGCATTACATAAAGTAGAATAACTGTCTATGAAATTCCTCCAAGGACATTATTAACAACACGGTTTTGGAGAAAACTATGATAATAAATAATATTCTAAATACTTGTGAATTAAGCCATAGTCTGAAATTAAGAAAACCTCAACCCACTGTCCTCACAGGTAGAAAGCCCAGCACATTAGGACTCCTGGGCTTAGAAGCCTGAGTCGGCACTAAAGTAGACTGCATTAGTCAGCAGAGGAGCTCAGGAGGTGCTGGTGAGCCATGCCATGATGGAGGCTGACAGCTCTGCGTCTCTTCTCCTGAAGTGCTGCGATCCTCTGGTGAACCACGGGGAAGGCTGAATTGTGTTCTGATGTCCAGCCTCACCGTTTGGCTTGGGTTCCCCCCCCACACACACATTAAAAACGTAGAGAAGCTACTGAGTTAATTAAAGATAAATTGGAATTTGTGGAATTTGATTTTTTAAAAATTGTTAGAAGTGGTGCTTGTATGAATTGATATATTGTTATATATGTCAACTAAAGGATAAGCATTCAGTGAGCATTTTAGTTTTCCTGTTTTCTGAAAGTATAGGGGAGATAACCTAGAAATATATACTATTTGAAATGTGTCTAAAAATAGGAAATGCTTGAACATCTTCTACTGCGACTGCCACCTCTGGCGTCGTCTTGGGTGGCTGCTGTGTTACTTTTAACAAGGTGCTTCCTGGCTGACCTCTCTGTGCAGCTTGAGCCTCCCACTTAGTAACCACAGCTGGTGTTCTGATGTATGTCGTGTGCTTCTGTGCACTGAGAGCTTTGCACTCTGGTCGTGCCGTAGGTCATCTGATCAGAACACACCTGGCAGTGTTAAAGTCCTGCTGTGTTTTCTTTAAAAGAAATTCTTATGTATTTGTGTCTTTTAAGTTTTACAGCAAATGAGCTTTTAGGCTTCCCTTTGATGTCACTAGTAGTCAGCGTCCGCCAGGTTAGAGTCAGGATGGTCATGCCGCAGGTCTGAGTTCAGCACCGAGTTCAGTAGTCGGAGCTCAGTGTGAGGCTATGTAAGACTCCTGCTGAAAAGTGGCCAGGCAGGCGCGTGGCGTGCCTTTCCTCTGTGCTGTCAGACAGGCCTGGGCAGCCAGGAGGTGCTCACAGCCATGCCAGCACGTTGCCCTTGGTGTTGGACAAGAACAGGGCAGCTCTTTCTTAAAGGTGATGTGGCTAGAACCCTGGTTTTCGCGCACAACCAGAAATACGTCAGGTGCGTAGGAAGGCAAATTTGGGAGTAATCCCAACAGTTACTTGTGCTTAAGTGTAAGTGGCCTGTAAATCGGCTCACTTCCTTGGTACCTGGTTTGT
>NW_026013393.1:0-2579 GCF_001458135.2 Marmota marmota marmota | reverse complement strand
TGGAAGCAGAGCGTCTGGGCTCCTGTGGGTACAAACCTGGCAGGGTGGGAGGAAAACCCAGGGGCAGTGGACGATGTCTAGAAACATCTGATATTGTCACAGTGTGGGGTGGGGGGAGTTACTGGCATCACCAGGGCAGAAACAAGGAGGATGAGAATTTCCCACAAAGCACAGGGCAGGCCCCCCCACCCCAACAGAAAACTATGTGGCCACAAATATCAATAGTGCCCAGGCTGGGAAACCTGACCTACAGCCAAAGTAAGAGAAAAAACCCTCAGAAACCAAAGAGTTGGAAGACCACGGCTCATCACCCCATCTCGACTCCTGCAGCAAGCACTCTGGCTGGCTCTGGGCACAGGTTAAAAACAGGCAGGTGATTGAGTAGCTTCTAAGAGGTCAGATAAGCCCAAAGATAAACCGTGCAGGACAGGCTGGGACCGCAGTGGCCCATTCTCTCCAGGAGGCCGACCTAACAGTGGGCACCCACGGGCGCCTGGAAACCAAGCACCTGGAAGCAGAAATCATGCTGAACGCAGAGGGTCCTTCCTGTCTCGTTGTCAAGAATGACCCCTGTTCTAAACTCCGCCAAGACAACCGGGATGCCAAGCTCATTCAGCCAGCCCCAGGCCCTCTGCATGTTCCTCTCACAGAGGGGGGAGCCTTCCTGGTATCCCCCACTCTTTTCCCCTCACGTCTCTCACCCCTGCCCCAGCCCTTCCCTTAAAAAGGAAGAGTTTCACCCTGGCCCTGGCCCTGGCACCTGGGGTACACCCTGACCAGCCACAAAGCACTGCCACCTCCTGCTAGCATGAGCACCTGAGCCACATGCAGTGCCACATGGCGTGTCCTACCTCATGGCCTTACCACCCTGGAAACCATTCCTCCTTCACAGGCAAGGAGGAGACTTGCAGGGTACCCCGCCCGTGGCCACAGCGCTGAGATAGAAGGGCTGACCATGCTCCTTCCACCTGATGAACATGTTTCCCATACTGGTCTCGGGCCACAGCTCCAGCCTGGGTCCAGCCTGCACAGGTCAGCCCTGACCACGGTGTCACCACGTCACTCTTCTACACTCAGTCATGAGAGAGATGGCCCCATGGGCCTCAGTGAAGATTCCACATTATAGAACACATTTCCACAGAGAAGAGCCATTGCTGCAGAGCTGCACCATGCAACCTGGTGGCCTCTGCCATAAGCAGCGACTCAAGTTTAAATTGGTTCAAAGGAGAGATCATTGAAAACGCAGTCCTGCCACTGGACTTAACCACTTTTGAGTACCCCTGGTGATGCAGGGATGGTGGCCCCTACAGTCCCCTGCAGAGAGCAGAGGTGAGCCCCGTGGAGTTCCCTAGACTGCACTGCTCCGGGTGGGCGAGACAGGGCCCCAGGCAACTGAGGGCAGGATCTTGGGGCACCCAGAGTGGGGTCATGCTAGCTCTTCAGTCTGCGGAGTGCCACCTCGGAGGGCCGGCCTGAGACCCCAGGCTTTCCCAGACGCCTGAGAGATGCCATTAAAGAAGGTGAATCATGAAAATGAAAGCTGTCAAGGACAAAGGAGCGAGTGGGCAGCAGCGGAGGTCAGAGCACGAGGAGCGGCCACGTCTGCAGGAGCTGTCAAACAGGATCACGGCTGCCAAGGACTGGGTGGGGACAGTGTGAGGTAATACACCAGAGGGACAACGGACACAGCTGGCTCCCACACTCCTGCTGATCCCAGAGTGCACTCGGCCAGGCCCTATCACATTCTGCCTACCCAACCCGCCAGGCATTTGTTCTAGGAAGAGTCTGTCTCAGGTCTCGGAGCCCTGGCCAAGCAAAAAAAGTGGCCTGATTCCTCTCAATGCCTGAAGCTCGGAAAACCTTGTATTCCACAGCTTTCTCTGCGGCTCAACTGACGTGGCACTTTATTCACCCTCCATAAAGGACCCAGTCAGTGGCCCCTGACTTGGGCCCTGTGGGCACCAGCGGCTAGCAGGTGCTTCCCCAGCATGCACCTCGTAACTTCCAACTTTCTCCCCGCTCCCCGGCACCCCTTAGTAGGAACAGAGCTCTGTCTACAGGCATCAGGCTGGGGAAAGTGTGATAAGCGGAAGCAACATTTCCTCCGATGCTGCCATGGTGTGGTCAAGGCACTGGCCTTGGAGGCAGGAGGCTTGGGCTCAGAGCCAGCTGTGTGCTGCCCTGAGGAACCACCCAGGGTCAGGTGCCGCTGTGCCCTGTGTGGTGTCCTCTCTCACAGCGACATCCCCTCCTGGCCTTTGCTTACATCGCTGTGTCTTACTGGTAGCTGTGAGGGGACAGGCAAGGGTCACCATGCAGTGGGCCAGGCTCCAGGATGAAAGACAGAGTCCAAAACAGAAAGGAAAAGAACAAATGGGAAGCAGCAGACCAAATGTAGAAACAGAAGAAAACCCAGAACACCAACTGAATGTCCCCCCAGTGATGAGGAGGGTCCTGAGAGGGAATAGAGAAAGATTAAGAAAGGGTGCTACAGAAAAGGGACAAAAATGACTGCCACTGAGCAAGGGAGGGGGAGGGGGAGGGGAGGAGAGGAGGGGAGGGAGGAGGAGGGAGGGGAA
>NW_026013392.1:0-2579 GCF_001458135.2 Marmota marmota marmota | reverse complement strand
TTTTTTTTTTTTTTTTTGGAGGGGGTGGGGAGGGGACTAGGGATTGAACTCAGGGGCACTGCACCACTGAGCTACATCTCCAGCCCTACCATTTTGTGTTTTATTTAGAGACAGACACTGAGTTGTTTAGTGCCTCACTTTTGCTGAGGCTGGCTTTAAACTCAAAATCCTCCTGAGCCACTGGGATTACAGGCGTATGCCATGAGGCCGGCCTTAGATGGAAATCTAAACAAGACTATGCTCAAAAAGCGAAAGGTAGTTCTCAAAAACAAAAACAAAAAAATCTCATCGAGGTGGAACGATGTTAGATAAAAATAACAGATAGCCCTGATGACCTGCCATTGGATTTCCTTCTCCTGCCCATCTCCATTGCAGTGGAAGATCTCCAGACTGGCCCCAGGGTCTCTTCCAGGCCCCTTCAGCCCTCCTCCTCTTCATTAAAAGGAGCCATGCTGTGGCCCACTCACAGAGTCCTACTTAGTGACCAACAATCAAGTCAGATAAGATCATTTTGACCAGGGTTTGGTAGATGATAATGGCATAACATAAACTTCTCTAGACAACATTTCAAGATCCATACCTGATCAATAAAGGAGTAAGAATCAAGGAGATTCCAACTATAACAGAGAAGGAAGATGCTGGGCCCAGAGAACTCATAGTGACCATCAAAATACCTGGCTCCCATAGCCAGGAACAAGCTCCCACACCCTGGGGTGAGATGAAAATGCAGTCACTGTAAATATTTTAATTTGTGCATATATTTTATTTCTATCTGAGTGACTCTCACATTAACCTTGTTAGCAAAGATAAGTTAACCGTCTTTCTCTACCATCTGCCTCAACACATTGATTCATGTACACAGGGTCTACCCATTTTACAGATGAGGAAGACAGAAAGATCAAGGAGTCTATAGAACAAAACAGTTAAAAATGAACATGAATCAGGCGTGTTTATTCTAGGATATGAGTCTAAATAGTCAGACTCCTAGACAAGACTTTATTACCCTTCACCAAAGTCTCATTATCTGTATATCACCTTGACCCAGTCATGGCACCCAGCCTCTGGGGATATGAAAGTCCACATGTCCACTCCTCATTAGATAGGATGAAACAAGCTATGTTCTTGGTCTCTTAACACCCTAACACGGAGGAAGGAACTATCTAATACAAAGTAAAGGCAACTGGGGAAAATCTGCATTCAAGCTAGAAGAATATTTCTCCAAAACCTTAACTCCTAGACAATAATAATCACTAGCATCACAAATTTTCTTAGTATTCTTTTTATGCCTAGCAAATTGGAGTCTTAAACATGATGTTAATTTCATATACTCCACATTAATGTTCACATCCTTTCAATTTTTAACTCTTCTAATATTGAAAATTGAATTACTTCTAGTAAACACTATTTCATATAGCATCCAGATTGTCATCTCTAAATATCATTTCTTGCTCAAAGAACCAGAGATCCTTGGAGAAATAGATGGTTTGGGAATCTAGAACAGGAATTACATGAACTGAATCTGGAATATTTTGTTATACCGGAAATCTTTAAGACTATTAGAACTGTTTAAAGAGCTAAAGATATTTCCAACAACAGAAGACTGATTAAATAGAGTATCTGAATAAAGAAATATTTGCAATGAGTTGAAGAAATTAGATATGTTTAAATCCATGATATCATAATGATACCTTTTATTATTATTAGTTGTACATATTAACTGTACACATTTATGACATAATCAGTAATAATACAACATATATGTACAATGTGTAATGGTCTAATCAGAGTAGTTAAGATCTCTATCTCCTTAAGTATTTTTTATATGTTTGACTAACACATGATAATTGTATATACTTATGATACACAATGTGTTATTTCAATTCATGTATACAGTATACACAAATGAAATCAGAATAATAAATATTTCCATCTCCTTATCATTAGTTTGTATTTGGAGCCTCAAAGCTCCTGTCTTCTAGTTACTTATAAAATATATAATAGACTATTGTGAGCTATCACCCCTTTACTATGATATAAACCCCTAGAACTTGTTCTTCCAAAAGTAACTTGCTGTTTAAAACATTTCTACCAATTCTGAAAATTGGCAGAGAAAAAGCAAGAAGGGATGGAAATTAAGAAATCAAACTAAAAAGTTTTTTCTCAGCAAAAGAAACAATGAGAGGTAAATAGGGAGCCTACATCCTGGGAACAAATCTTTACTCCTCACACTTCAGATAGAGCCCTAATATCCAGAGTATACAAAGAACTCAAAAATTAGACAATAAGATAACAAATAACCCAATCAACAAATGGGCCAAGGACCTGAACAGACACTTCACAGAGGAGGACATACAATCAATCAACAAGTACATGAAAAAATGCTCACCATCTCTAGCAGTCAGAGAAATGCAAATCAAAACCACCCTAAGATACCATCTCACTCCAGTAAGATTGGCAGCCATTAGGAAGTCAAACAACAACAAGTGCTGGCGAGGATGTGGGGAAAAGGGTACTCTTATACATTGCTGGTGGGACTGCAAATTGGTGCAGCCAATTTGGAAAGCAGTATGGAGATTCCT
>NW_026013391.1:0-2579 GCF_001458135.2 Marmota marmota marmota | reverse complement strand
TTAGGGTAGGTGTTAAGTTTTGTGTTAGCATCAGGTTTAGTGTTAGTGTTATTGTTACAGTTAAGATTAGGGTTAGATTTAGGGTTATAATTAGGGTTAGTGATAAGTTTAGGGTTAGTGTTAGGGTTACGGATAGGGTTAGGATTAAGTTTAGTGTTAGGTTAAGGGGTTATGTTAGGGTTAGGTTTAGTGTTAGGGTTAGGCATATGTAAAGGATTTATTTTAGACTTAGTGTTACAGTTTGGTTTAGCGTTAGTATAAAGGTTAGTGTTAGGATTAGGGTATGAGTTAGGCTTAGGGTTAGGTTTCAGGGTTGTGTTAGGATTAGGTTTAGGGTTATGAATAAGATTAAGTTTAAATTTAGTGTTAGAGTTTTGAATAGGATTAAGTTTAGATTTAGGGTTGGGGTTATTGTTAGGTTTAGGTTTAGGTAAGTGATAGTGTTAGGGTTGGGGTTAGGCTTTGTGTTAGAATTCAGGTTATGGTTTGTGTTAGTGTTAGTGATAGGGTTAGGTTTAGGGATATAGTTTGGAAAGAGTTAGAGTTAGGGTTATGTTACATTTAGTGTTATGGATTGGGTTAGTGTTTTTTTAAGTCTTAGGGTTAGGGTTTCGGTTATAGTTATGGTTAGGGAAAGGGTTTGTGTTAGGGTTAGTGTTAGGTTTAGTGTTAAGGCTGGTGATAGCGTAAGGAATAGGTTTAGGATTAGTGATAGGTTTAGTGTTAGGTTTAGGGTTAGTGTTAAGGTTAGGGTTATGGCTAGGGTTAGATTTAGGGTTAGGTTTAGGGTGACCGTAATGGTTAGAGTTAGTGTTAGGGTTAAGGTTAGAATTTGAGTTTTGGTTAGGATTAGTGTTACTGTTAGGGTTAAGCTTAGGGTTAGGGTTAGGTTATGGTAGGGTTAGGGTAAGTGTTTGTGTTAGGGTTAGATCTAGGGTTAGGTTTAGGGTTAGGGTTAGGGTTTGTATTATGGTTAGTGTTAGGGTTAGGTTTATGCTTATGGTTATGATTAGACTTAGAGTTAAATATAGGGTTTGTGTTTGGGTTAGTATTAAGGTTAGGCTTAGGGTTCGTGTTATGGTTAGGTTTAGGTTTAGGGTGAGTGTTAGGGTTAGGGTTAGGTTTAGTGTTAGGGTTAAGTTTAGTGTTAGTGTTAGTGTTAGGGTTAGGGTTGGGGTAAGAGTTGTGGTTAGGTAGATCCAACATGGCAGCAGGTGTTGAGGCAGCGCTTTCAATACCTCCTCAGTAATGGGGTCAGAAAGACACATTGATATGCTTCGATTCTACCTGCTGAGAGGCTCCTGGCGAAATTCCACTGAAGAGAGACCAGCCTGCAATTGGTAGGATTTTTGGAGGTTACAGTTTGCCCCTGATGAGAGAATCTCCACCATGCAACGCAGAAGTCCGGACCTGCCAGCCGCTGCCCGCGCGACTTGGTGACCGTTGGCCTCCTGCCCGAGGTCCCCAGGACCGGGCTGCTAGCCTCCGAGGCGCAGGTCAGCAGGAGCGGCACAGGGACGCTAGGAAGAGGTCTCTAGCCAGGCCTTCATGAAGTAGCGAACTGGAACTGTGAACAACCAGAGACAGACCAGTCCCACCCCTCCCTTCAGACACTCTGGCAAGGAGCCTGGGGCCCGCCATAGCAGAGAGGTGACGTCACCGGTGTTTGGCCGACAGAATTCCTTCCCAGAAGAATCAACTTTAGCAGGTGTGTGACTCCCACCCCCTCCAGATACAAGCAGCCAGGAAACCTCGGGAATCTCTCTGGTGGTGTGTCTGTAGGGAAGCAGAGGGGATTCCTGATCCCCAACTCCCCTTACCACCAGCGGCGACACCCAAGGTCTTAGCCGCCAGTTTCCGAGGGCATTCCCACCAACGGGGTCCGGAAAAATTAAACTGTTGGTCCCCAGATCACCACAACACAGAACTGGGGCTTAGATGAATAACAGAGAGAGTGCTCAGTCTTTTGGGAAATAGGACACGCGGTGGGGCTGCAAGTGTAACCAGATCTTTGGCGAACCGCCTCCAGTGAACAGGACCTGGCTGGCTGGCTGGCAGGAGGAAGTTGGGGAGGGGCCAGAGAAGTGAAATGGCTCCGGACTAACAGTATTGAGAGACTCCTAGGAGCTGCCTTACAGGGATTGCTATCGGCACATAGAGGGCAGAAGCTTGGCTCAGAGGGCACAGCTCTGCCTACTGGAAGAGAAAAAATGGATCTCTAAGACTTCATTTTTTTTTCCTCTGTTCTTTTCTCCCTTTTTCCTTCATTCTTTCTTTCCTGTTTCAAGTTTTATTGTTCTTTCCATTCTCCTCTGATCTATCTATCTCTCTCTCCTTCTTTCTTTTTAAGAGCACCTTCCTTCCCCTACCCCCCAACTTTCATCCCAAACATTACGTCCTCCATTACGTGTAATTGTCTAAATGAAAATAGGTGAATGTTTTGAGGCTGTCTATAGGGCTCCTAAATATCCAGCTACTACCAACACCCTGATCCAATCATCTGTTAGTATCCCCCTTCAGTAGAGCAATCTTCTAAAATAGCCAAGACATACTAACCCTCATACCATCATAGCACCTTA
>NW_026013390.1:0-2579 GCF_001458135.2 Marmota marmota marmota | reverse complement strand
AAAAAAAAAAAAAAAAAAAAAAAAAAGACAACAGTATAGACTCTGTGGGTGGCCACAGTTTACTGACCCCTACCCTATACTTTATGTAAAACCATCTATCCTTAGACAAAGCCTCCTAGACCATTCTGATTTTCAGATGATAACCTTAAATCTTAATCCAATTAGAAAACTGAAGCAATTTTTATAAGTATAATTGAAATACCTCTACCATATCTAGATATTTTCCACCTCTTGACATATATACCATGTTATCTCTTGTCATTATAGATTATCTGTCTATGCTCCCACTTAGGATCAGTACTTTCAGTTGTACAATAGATACTAGATCTTATCATATACTAAGAAAACAATCTCAAGCAAAAGATCAAGCCCTCTTTTTTTCCTTTTCTCCAATTAATCAATTATTCTTTTTTCCACTGGATCATTTCAATTAAACCCAAACCATAACAACAAAAAACAAAAAAAATAACAATAAAACACACCTCTCTTAATTACCACATCCCCCATGAACTACACTAATCAATATATTTCTATGTTCCTTTTTATGTACTGTGACAGGTATTCTCCATTATCTGAATTTTGAAATGTACCCATATCTTTATACTCCAGATCATTTAATATCAGTTAAGGGTCTTTTATTTCAATTTCAGAGTCATATATCTATTATCTTCTCAAAATCCTACTCACATAGTAAATATATATTTTAATTGATTTTTATATATATTTGACAGTGGAATGTATTACAGTTAATATTATACATATAGAACATACCTTTTCATATCTCTGGTTGTATATAAAGTTATTCACATCAATTCATGTCTACATACATGTATTTTGGATAATAATGTCCATCACATTACACAATCATTTCTAAACCCCTCCCCTCCCTTCCCCTTTTACCCCCTGCCCTATCTAGAGTTTGTCTATTCTCTACCCCACTATGAATCAGCCTCCTTATATCAGAGAAAACATTCAGCATTTGTTTTTGTTTTTGGAATTGGCTAATGTCACTTCACATTATCTTTTCTAACTCCATCCATTTACCTGCAAATGCCATGATTTTATTCCCTTTTATTGCTGAGTAATATTCCATTGTGTATATAAGCCACTTTTTTATCCATTCATCTATTGAAAGGCATCTAGGTTGGTTCCACAGTTGAGCTCTTGTGAATTGTGCTGCTATAAACATTGATGTGGCTGTGTCCCTGTAGTATGCTGTTTTTAAGTTCTTTAGGTATAGACAGAGGAGAAGGATAGCTGGGTCAAATGGTGGTTCCATTCCCAGTTTTTTGAGAAATCTTACTGCTTTCCATATTGGCTGCACCAATTTGCAGTCCCACCAGCAATGTATGAGTGTACCTTTTTCCCCACATTCTCCCCAACTCTTATTATTGTTTGTGTTCTTAATAGCTGCCATTCTGACTGGAGTGAGATGAAATCTTAGAGAGATTTTGATTTACATGTCTCTAATTGCTAGCAATGATGACCATTTTTTTTCATATATTTGCTGATTGATTGCATATAATCTTCTGAGAATTATCAGTTCAGGTCCTTGTCCCATTTATTGATTGGGTTATTTGTGGGGGTTTTTTAGTGTTTAGCTTTTTGAGTTCTTTATATACTCTAGAGATTAGTGCTCTATCTGATGTGTGAGGAGTAAAAATGTGCTCCTAAGATGTAGGCTCTCTATTCACCTCACAGATTGTTTCTTTTGCTGAGGAAAAAAAAAAAAAAAAACTTTTTAGTTTGAATTCATCCCATTTATTGATTCTTTTTTTTTTTTTTTTTTTACCCCCGGCAAGTGCGTTACTGCTTGAGCCACATCCCCAGCCCTTGATTCTTGATTTTAATTTTTGCAGTATAGGAGTCTTACTGAGAAGTTGGGACCTAATTCAACATGATATAGATTAGGACCTAGTTTTTCTTCTATTACATGCAGTGACTCTTGTTTAATTTCTAGGTCCTTGATCCACTTTGAGTTGAGTTTTGTGCATGGTGAGAGATAGGGGTTTAATTTCATTTTGTTGCATATAGATTTCCAGTTTTACCAGCACCATTTGTTGAAGAGGCTATCTTTTCTCCAATGCATGTTTTTGGCGCCTTTGTATAATATAAGATAATTGTAATTTTGTGGATTAGTCTCTGTGTCCTCTAAACTGTACCATTGGTCTACCATTCTGTTTTGGTGCCAATACCATGCTGTTTTTGTTACTATTGCTTTGTATAGTTTGAGGTCTGGTATAGTGGTGACACCTGCTTCACTCTTCCTGCTAAGGATTGTTTTAGCTATTCTGGGTCTCTTATTTTTCCAGATGAATTTTATGATTGCTTTTTCTATTTCTATGAGGAATGCTGTTGGAATTTTGATGGGAACTGCATTAAATCTGTATAGTGCTTTTGTTAGTATGGTCATTTTGATAACATTAATTCTGCCTATCCAAGAGTAAGGTAGATCTTTCCATCTTCTAAGGTCTTCTTTGATGCATTTCTGTATATCAGTGACAAATCCTCTGAAAGAGAAATGAGTAAAACTACATCACTTATAATTGCCTCAAAAAAAAAAAAAAAAAAAAAAAAAA
>NW_026013389.1:0-2579 GCF_001458135.2 Marmota marmota marmota | reverse complement strand
AATTGTCACGACCCCTTGCCCGCAAGGAAGACGCAACTCAGGAATCTTCTTTCAGCAGTTTATTCAGGCCCTTGATATTTCTTCTTCTCTCTCCCGGATGCCCCTCCCAGCCTTAATAAAGCATCTCAAGCCCCAATGCAAAGCTGCCACGTGGAGCTTTCTCATAGCGTGATGAAAAGTCATGCGCCAACTCTCCCAAATTAGGAGTTGTTTGTCACAGACCACAGCGGAGCCAGCGCCATCTTGTAATGGCGACCATCGTCTGCAGAAACAGCAGAAGCGGCTCACCACATAGAAGTCCAAATTTAGTTTCACAGACCAATTAAGGTGCCAGAGGATCTGGAGAAGAATCTGTTCCTTGTCTCTTCGGGTGGGTCCTTGCATTCCTTGACTTCTGACTTAGAACCAACCTCTACTTTGGTGGTGTCATTGTTTTCTCTTTTTCTGTTTTCATGTTTAGGCTCCCTGTACCTTTCCAATCACACTGTGATGGCATTTAGGTCCCACACCAATAAAGCAAGATAACCTTTTTTTTCTCAAAATTTTCAACCAGATCTGCAAAAGATAATTTTTTTTTCAAATAATATAGCAGGTTTCAAGGATTAAGAGCTGATATTTTGGATAACTGTTATTCAGCCTCCTACAGTATCTATAAACACATCCTAAATTATATCCAGCGCTTTCCCATGGCTTCTTCAGTGGCTTCTAAATCTATCATATCTTTCCTAGATTATAGCAGCACTTCTAGCTTGATCTTCCAGCTAAAGAACTTTTCCTTTTGAGGCTATTTTTTTAAGAGAGCAATTAGGGCAATCATTTAAAAGGAATATTATTCAACCATAAAATAGATGAAATCTTGTTATCATGGCAACATGGATGGAACTGGAGGGTCTTTTACTAGATATAATTAGCAAGGCAAAGAAAAATATTGCAAGTTCTCACTCTTTCGCAAAAGCTGAAAAGTTGAATCTCATAGAAGAAGAGTGGAGTGATCACTAGAGGCTAAGAAGAAGAGGAGAGAGGGGATCAAGACAGATTTGATAATGAGTACTACAGTACAACCACATAAGAGGAGCTAGTTCTGTATTCTATAGCACAGAAGAATAACTGCAGTCTATAGCAATTTATTATATATTTCAAAACAACCAGAGGAATCTGAATTTTTCCAATTCATAGAAACAATAAATGTTTAAGGATCAGGAAGTGCTAATTGCCCTGATTTTGTTATTACATATCATATGCATGGGTCAACTATGCATACAATATATGTATGTACAAATATTGTGAAAATTTAAAAATGTTAGATCATGCCACTGTTCCTGCTCATAGCATTCTAAGGCCTTGTCTTCCTCAGAGCCAGATTTACAGGCTCTGCTTCACCTGTTTTCCCACCTTTGCTCTAAATCATCTTTTATTACAACTTCTTTTCTAGGCTACTCAGTGAGACATCTGGTTTCCCTGATGCTTCTTGGACACACCAGGTCTGCTACTAGCTCATGCATTTTTTCTTCTAGGAAGGCCTCAAGTTATCATCAGATTTTCCCCCTCACTTTATTAAAGATTTCTACTCAAATATATTTTCAAAGTGGCTTTGACGGACCACTCAATTTAAAGAGCAAGCTCTCTCCCTATATTGTTCTTTAATCAATAGTTAGGGTTCTTTTATTTTCTTTTAATTTTGGAACACTTATCACCACATATTTATTTGTTTATGCACTGCCAATCACATGCAATGCAATGTAAGCCTCATGTCAGTTTTGTTCCTGAACATGAACAACATCATTTTCTTATTACCAGAAAATAAGCCTTATATATTCAACAGAATGGTATAATGGCACTCTTTGTTCTAGTGTTGGTTGACACTCTAAAGACTGTTGATAAAGCCAGAAGTTCTAAGCACCCCTACATCATTGACATAATGATCATCAATGCAGATCAACAGAGGAAATAATTGAGAATCAGTTTTCCAATTCTCAGTTCAACAGATTCCTCTGTGATACTTCAGAAGTTGCAGAGACCAAGAGGGAGGATATCTTTTTGTAAATAACTTCTTGGAGATGTTTGTTGGACTTCAAATTCTATTTTTCCTTTCCATCCCCATATCTTCTGAACAGAGTTGGGTGGAGTGTGCTGCTTACCTTTCATCTCTAGCCAAGTAAGAATGGCTTCAAAAGAACCATGTAGGGAGTTTGACCTAGTCCAGGAGTTTTTCAGGTAGAGAAATGATTGCTAGACCTATGCCTAGAAATCTGTAAAGGTAAGAATAGATTCTGGCTTCCTGGCATCTTTGAATAGGTGTGGTGGAAAGTAACTTCACCAATATAAGAGCTACAATGTGTGTTTTATTCATTTATTTTAGACTTGAGGTGCTGACAACTTGGGATTTTTTTTTTGGATTCTTCTCCAAGAAAATCTAGAGGGGAACAAGAACTGCCCTTGCCTCTGAGTTGAAAAAAATAATAACCCTTTAGTTCTGTGTTATATGTTGGTCTTTCACATGCATTGGATTATTTTGGATGGTTTAAATAAAAAGATCCAAATCCATTGATACGTTGGTGAAGAAAAACAACAACAAAAAA
>NW_026013388.1:0-11353 GCF_001458135.2 Marmota marmota marmota | reverse complement strand
ATGGAGGTCCTCACATCTGGATTTTGCTAATTCATATTTAGAATATTGTACACACCTTCCTTTCTCTTTCTTCCATATCTCTTGCAAAATGGCAGCTGGATGTGGAGACCTGTTCAGAGTTATCTGGGATGCTGAAAAAAGTTCTGAATTTTAAAGTAGATATTGGGACCTGAGGCAAATAACATTAGAAACAAGATCATGATGCTAATGTCCACCAATTGAAGCTCACCAGGCTGTCACCTGTGGTCAGAGTCAGTTTACCTAGATTTCTGGTGGCTCTACAGCCACACAGAAGCATTTCAGAAAGAAACATTGAGCAGTGACCCTTAGAATCTGTCTTCTATTCAATGACTCCAAGATGTGAGTCAGGACAGGGTCAAGAAGTGAGGCAGCTTGGTGATTGAGCATCTTAACTACTTTTGTCTCAGGGGTGGGAAGATTACTGGAGAGTCACAGTCCATGTTGGTAAAGAGGTTGCTCGCTAAATGGCCATTTCCCCTTTTTCTGGGCAAACCTGGGGTAGGTAATGCCTGGTAAGAAAAAGGTTGGCTCAGTAATTTCTGTTGCCTCAGAGTCAGTCTCCACATAGTTTTTGATATGACCACCATGTGGTACTGCCTGAGGTTTTCATTCTATTAGCAGTACTTTTGTTGACTTGTGGAGATCATGGACGAGCCACCTGTTATCAGGAAGGCCATTTCCCTTTCTCAGTTCCTTTCAGGGTTTAGATGAAAACAGCATTGACTTTATTTTATCAATGGCCATATTGCCAAAGGCCTTGAGTTTCAGTGACAGGAGGTTTATACCTAGTAAGGTACATGATATTTAGATAGGAGGTGTCTCCCAAAACTCGTGTGTGAGACAATACAGAATTGTTCAGAGGTGAAATGATTATATCCTGAGAGTTGTAACACAATTAAGGGATAAATCAATTTGGTGGGTTAATAATTTGAAGGGGTCAATAAGTGATAATTATAGGTGAATAGGATGTAAGCAGGTCATTGTGGGTGTACCTTTTTGTTTATATTTTGTCCCTGGCTAGTGAAGCTCCCTCTCTCCCTCTCTCTCCTGGTGGCCATGAGCTGAGAAGCATTCCTCCACCTTCTAATATGATGTTCTGCCTCACCTCAGGCCCAGAGTGATGGAGTCAGTCAGGCATGGACTGAAGCACTGAAACCATGAGCTGGAATAAGCTTTTCCTCCTCTAGGGAGTTGGGAATGTGGTTCCTTGTAGCCCAAAGCATCCCCATTGCCAGAGACAAATGGACTTTCTGAGGTGGCAACACCCCTGGCCATGGAGTCTGAAGAGGTATGGGAAGCTGGGGGAGGAGCTGTACTGGGGGTGGGTATAGGAAAAGAAAACTTTGTTAGAATCTTCTAGGGGGTATGTTGACAGTGAATGTCAAGTTCTGGGTCTTGGGACAGACGCTACAGCCTGTGAGGAAGCAGGCAGAACCCTGGCCCAAGGCTGTGGGTTATGTCACAAGAGAGGAATCCAGCAAGTTATCAGGGATCCTTGGTAAAGAGGGACTAATTGTTCTCCACGTTTTCAGATATTGCTGTTAGGCATTGGTGAGATCAGGGCCTGGCTGGGTTTCTGTACTTCCAAGCCTTGCCAGGAAAATAAACCACATCCCTTGTAACTATACAGCTACTGCCACTCCTCACAGAAGATTTTCTTTCTCCTCTTCTGTGCCTTTGTTTTCTACTTTTTTTTTCTTTGCATTTTTCAATGTTCCAAATGCAGCTGTCGCCATACTCTCTAAAAACCTGTGCATCAGCAGGGTGGCCTGCAGGTGGAATAGAGCCTGTGCAAGCAGGAGGAGGAGGGCATGGAAGTGTGGGGTGCAGGGCTATTACTGTGGATCAGGAAGCACCAGCCTCATGGTGAGTCAGAGTTCGAGGGTGGGGAGGAGGCCAGGGAGGACCCCTGGTCTGCTAACCCTTCTCTCTTTTAAAATATCCACCTCTTGTGACGTTAAAGCAGGAACAGATGTGGGGAAAGTGAGTCACAGAGTTGCCCCTTTTTCTAGAATCGGGTGAATTTGGCATCGGAATCAGATCTACTTGTTGGCCTTGCTCTCTTCCCTTCCTATCACTGAGAATTAGATGAATAACCAACAGAGGGCTCACTTCACTAGACTTGCTGTTGATTCTGGAACCAAGACAAAGATGACAGGAGTCTTGTATGTTCACAATAGTGTGCTTCAGCTTGGTGTCCTCTCACATGGACCTGAGGCAGAAGTTCAAAGCCAGCTTCACACATGCAGACTTTGAAGATAAAGCTGGAGTCAGGTGGAGTGCTGGTGTCTGATGGAAAAGCAGATCTAAAGAGGCAAATTTGTAGTTGTGGACAAAGTGGCCCAGAGTCACTTAGGCATAGAGGGGGGTCTTATGGATAGTTGGAGGAAAATTAGGGATCCCACTAGGTGGGCTAGGGAACTGCTTCTCATGTTGATGGAACCTTTACTTTTCTGTATTTTATTAAAATTGTGTAATAGGACACACATCCATAAAGAGCACATGCCTTTATGATCATTGACAGGCAGTTGAAATGAACACTCAGGTTCCACATTAGGATGCAGGGGCTCCTGGAATGCTTCTGTCCCCTTTCCTGACCACAGCCTCTAAAGTCATCACTTGGTGATTCAGGCAGTGGCTTCCTGTGTTCCTCTGTTTCCACGCTGCCCAATGGTGCTCACTAACGTCGTATCTGAGTTTCACCTGATTCAGGCTTCATGTACATTCTTCCATGTCTGATTTTGCTGGATTAGGCTTCATCCTGTCATGGTTCATAGTGTGCCTTCAGGTAGGCATGCCCAGGTGCGTATCTGTGCTGCAAGAGGCTGCTTGGGTCATCCGCAGGCCCAGGGACTCTTCCCCATGCCATGGTACTGTAGTGGAGACCTTGACCATGTGTCCCATGGCATTTCTGCTGAGGATACACCAAGAGTGCATTGCTGGGACCTGGAATCTCCATAACATCGATTCCATTAGACAAGCTGCTCTTCACAGGTTTGACAGCGCCCAGATGCTCCATGGACATGGTGGATTCCCGTCACTTATGTCATCACCAAAGCTTGTCAGGAGCTTCTGTGCTCACTCAGTCCCTCCACTAGGCCACAGGCTTCCTTGTATACATGGAGGCCAGGCCACAGGGTGAGCCTCTTCAGGCAGCAGTGGGGACAGTGTGTCCTGTCTACTCAGCAAGCCAGTCCTCAGAATGGCTTAGAAAAGCATCCCTGGAACTCCCATCTTGGCTGCCCCTCTTGCTAACTGTAATCATGGGTGATTTAATTAACCTCCCTGTGCCTGCATATCTTTGGGTGTGGAGCATTGGTGAGAACATGTGCCTCCCTGGGCCATCTTGATTATTAACAAGTGAAGGCTGCAGAACAATTGGAAGGACGCAAGTACGCCATAGGGGATCCATAACTGTGAGCCAGAACTGGAACCTTCCTAGGGAACAATGATGACTATGTTCTACAGATGGCTTAGAAGACAGAAATGGGGCTTGTTCCACAACACTGATAGAGCTCTGTGTGTCGGAGGGACAGGCATCAGCCTATCCAAGCTGAGTCCAAATGAAGGAGTTGGCTGTTTCAAGGACCTGTGTTCACCCGCTGTTCATCACAGTGACCAAAATGCCCCACAATAACAATTTACAGGAAGAAAACATTATTTAGACTCATGGGTTCACAGGTCTCAGTCCATGGTTGGCCCAACTCCAATGCTCTGGGCCTAAGAGTGAGGCAGAAGATTATACAGCAGGGTATACCAGAGGACATCTGTTCAGCTCATGGCAACTGGGAATCAGAGAGAGAGGGAGGAGCTTGGTGGACAAAATATAATCCCCAAGGGCTTGTCCCCAGTGGCCTACCTCCTCCAGCCATGTCCCACCTGGTTATGGTTACCACCCAGTACAGTAGTCTTCAAATCTATCAAATGGATTACTCCATTGATTAGGGTCATGGTTCTTGTATTGTAATCATTTCAGCTCTGAACACTGCTACCTTGCCTATCAAAAGCTTTTAGGAGGATACTACACATCCAAACAATAACAGGGCTGGTCACTCTTTTAAGAGCAAGAGTGCTTCCTCTCCATGAGGTGTTCAGAGGACAGCAACAGGCTGGGAAAGGAGCACATGGGCTTCTGGTCCACGCTCACAGGGCCTTGTGACTAGTAGGTGGCCATAGTGGCCAGGGCTAGTACTTCCTTTTGGCACAATGCAAGGATGAAATTGCTTCAGGGTTTCAGGCAGCTGAGGATGTGATGGTACTGAAGACAAGTGGAGGGTTGCAGGACCTAGCAATGGGCAAGACCGCAGCCCATCCAGCACTGGTTCAGTTCAAATTCATTTTCAATCTTCTGATCACATCAGGTGGAAGTTTCAGTGTAGTCCTGGGAGTGCTGAACCACTAACATGTGTGTATTTTTTTTGGGGGGGAAGGAGAAAACTGGCCTTACCCAGAGCCACCAGAGCCCATGACTTTGCAGAATGTATCATTAGACTTTGTCTTCATTGGCTAGGATTCTCTCACTGACCAGCATCTGAGGGCTGTGGCTGGGTGTCATCCATGGGGCATGAGTCTCTGCAGCTACTCAAAGATTAAGTCCAATGGAGTCACATCAGCCTTTGAAAATCCTTAACGAGCCTGGTGAGCAAGGTCCTGCATACCTAACCCTGAGCAACTGACCCATTGATGCTCAGCTTATGACAAAGGACACGTGTGCAAACTCAGGTGACGGTACATTTTTAATTACTTGCTTTCTTTCAATTTAGCCCATGCATCATTAAATCCACGCTTGTAAAGCAATCCTCTCTCCCTCCTCAGGATATGCATCCTGTGCACAGCCCCAGAGGTCTTAGCCATCACCACCATCTAGTTTGATGACAAAGTCACTGATTTTCAAACTGTGTGGTTTGACCTCTGGTAAGGAGATGCACTTCCTAGTTTGGGGCCCTGGAGGAGGCTCTGGGCTTTATACCACTACCTGCTTTTACTCTTCTCTGCCTTAATAGTTGTTTTGAATTGCTTTTATGCATCAGTGTCCTTTGTAAATTTTAGGTTTGAAAATCTATGGTTTGCAATTTTTAGGAAAAAGCTTAAAAAGTTCTGGCTTAGGTAGTTCCATTGTTTTTGAGGTTGCTTTTAGTTTTAACAGTCCCCGATTATCTGTACCCATTTTCTTACCTGCATAATAACATACATCCTGCCTGATAACCCCTCATACCATCTCTGAGATCTGTTGTAATCCCACAATCCCAGGCCCAGGGCAGGGCAAATCAGAGGATTTCATGAATGTCTGTCAAATCAGTGAGTGAGCTCTGGGCTAACTGCTGCCAGTGTGCAAGAAAGGGAGGGGACAGAGAAAGATTTTCAATATGTTGTAATAGGTCATCAGTGACATTTCACTAACCATGTTGTATCCTACACTGAGCCGTGCATCTTAGCAAACTTTCTTTTTCTTAAAAACAAACAAGCAAACAAATAATGAAGGGGGCCCTCAGTGCTGGTGGTCATGATGACGAGAGACAAAAATGCTTTTTATGCCACAGGGTTATGAGCATGGCCAGCTGACTCCATTAGCTCCTCCTCTGATTTCCCAATGCCATTCTTTTCAAGTCTGTTCAGGCTTTTGCCACCTGCTCTGCACCCTTTCCCTCAGTGGACCCTGCTCTTGCAATCTCACCTTTTCAGGCCTATGCCTCAGCCACTCGCCCTCCACTGTTGGCAGATAGGAATTCTGGCAATGATGTTAAAGAGACATTGTCCTGAACAGAATTATTAAATATGATGAATAGGAAAGGTGAAAGTAAACAAACAGATCTGTTAACCACCTTTAAAAACAATCCTTAACAGCTGTTTACCTAATTTAAATTAAACCATTTAAATCACGTGAATAAAGGCCTTGTAGCTTTACCTACGTGAAATCTCCATTGCAATGTTTAAAAACTCCACAGTCAAAAAATAAAACTGATCAGAAAAACATCAATCTAGGTTTGTATGAGCTCAAAAAATAAAATAGAACTTTATGATGTGGGAAAAGGTGATAATAAATAGATATTGAAAAATGTATCCTGGTTAATCACTGTCACAGATGTAAGAATAGCCAAGCTGGAGCTCTGGATATCAGCTGTTATGGATTTGAGTCAAATCATCTTCTTTTTGGTCTGTAGAAATTGCTTTGGTTAGTCTCTCTGTAATCCAAATTGGCTGCTGTTCTCCCTGTGGAAATACACAAACAGAACCCAGACTCCAGACAATCACTGGGTCAGGACCTTTCCATTGTCCTATTAGAATATCTTTCCAAAGTACCTTAGTCTTATGTACATTTTTTGGATACATATGTCTTTCTGCAGCACTAAGTCCTGATGAATCCGAATTTAAAAAGTTTAGAGTAAAAAGAATTATTTTAAGTTTATCTTTGGGGGATATATACCCCTTAAAGATCCTTTTAAATTTAAGTCTTTCAAAAGCATTCTGCCTTAGTTTTTAGAATTATTTTAGTCCTTTTAATTTTTTCATGTGGTTTTAAACCAATTTCCTTTTAGTTTAATGTTTTCTAAATTGGCTCTTGTCTATAAATTTTAACACCCTCATCTGAGACTTCTAATTTCTGCACCAGCAGAAATTAAAGTTGATGGGCTTTTTGAAAAAAATTACTAATAATCTCCTTGTTTTTATATTTTATCCAATATTTGACTTTAAACTTCTCTCTTGTACCTTTTTCTATCTTGAATGTCTGTGTCTAATAGTTGTCTTAGCTTTTTGTATTTTTTATCTGAAATACCTTTATTTGACATTTTTAACCATTTTTTATCTTATTTCTATCTTCTAGTTTTTTTCCCCCCTAAGGTTTGTACATTCACCCTTAGTTGCTTTTTTTCCTCCTAGTTTTCTTTTATTTCCTATTTTGTGGGTTTAAAATTCTTGTCTTCCTACATCTTTTTTATCTTTCTACTTCTTCTTTATCTTTTTTTTAAGTTTTTATACTTCTGTCTTTAAAGTTTTTCACTTCAAATTTTTAATCTTTTTTATCTAAATATCTTTTATCCTATTATCTTCCCATTTTCATGTTTTTTTTTAAGTAATGCTTTTAAGATTAACTAGGCTTTGAATGATGCACTCTTTCCTCCACCATGAAGGCATCTTAACCACCTTCAATTTAACCTTTTAAAGCCTTCCAATTATCATCTATACTGTACTTTTAAATGTACTTTTTCACCACCTACAGCTTCACTCTTTTAAATGAGGCTTAGATTCTGTTTAAATCGCTTAATGTTAGTTTACATGGCTGCCCTTCAACCAAAGGCTTTTTTTTTAACTCCATTAAGAAGCTTTGTCTCAATCTGCCATGTACAAATACCTTTTTCTTCTTTCTTCCTTCCTCAAGCTTTTAAAGTAAGTCTAGTTTCCTCAAAATCTTTTTAAATGGCATTTTACAACTTTTTACTTTACCACACAGAGATTATCTCATCTAGAAACATTTCTTTTTCTTTTAACCTTCCATATTAAAATATATTTCCACATCTTGAATATTTTTATATCTCTTTTGTAGCCATTAACCCTTTTTATAAATTCACATTCTGAAACAACTCTTATAAAATTTCTGATTTAAACAAATTACTCCACTTTAATAAGATGAAATACTTTCATGTTTTTTTTATGGTACTATAAACTACACCTGATAGAATCTTAACACTTAGTAACCTTGTTTCAGCAAAGACACAGACCAAAGCAATATTAAACTTTTTTCAATTTACAAATTTATGAAAACACACACAATGTTAAGTAAAGAGTACTTGATTTTATATTTNACTAGCCATCTCTTTCTTGTTGAAGAAAAATCTTTCTACAGGATACCATGATGGTCCCATTGATATACTTAATAACTCGTCTTTAAAAAGCCATGGGCTACATTTTTGTATTGTATCAACATATGTCCTAATTGTTCTTGGTCTTACTGGGGTGCCTCCTTTCTCTAACAATTTCTCTTCCTCGGGGGCGAACAACTTCAAACCTTGAGTCAACCATTTTCCCCAGTTTGCCTGAGAAATTTCTAGGAACAGGCAACTTGAAATAAAAACAAAATAAATCAAAACAAGAACACATTGTTTTTTGAAATGGTCACCCATTCTTTCGCTCTCCTTCATGGGCGAGTAATTTCACTTACCTCCAATTTCAGGCATTCCCTGTACGAGCCACCAAATGCCGCAGTCTGGCTGGGCACAAAATCATGAGCCACTCACAGCCTTGTAGATTCAAACAGCAATTCTTTATTCTCGAACTGTCACTGGCACTTTACACACACGTTCTGGCCAAATCACGTTCTGGGCAAAATCCCAAAATACTCTCTGAATCCCAAGAGAACTCAATGAGAACTCAACAAGCAGGCGCGCCTGAGGCAGCAGGATATGCCCTATTCCCAGCAGGGTACACCTTAAACCTGGAACCGCCCTAAACCCGGATTGTCCTAAACCAGGAATGCCCTAAACCCTGATCCACCCTAAACCCGGATCCGCCCTGCCCTGGTCCTTGAGCAAGGTCACCTTACATGCAATGACACTGCAAATGACCTGGGTCATGCCATGCATCATTCTTACTTAGCAATGGCCCTCAGCAGTCCACCTCTTGACTTTTGACTGACAGCACCATGACATCAGACTTTCAAATACCCACTGCCTTGATAGGTCACCTGAGCCCATGCTCACTGGTCCTAATTGGATTATTAACCATACATTCTTACAGATTTTATTGTTAGAAGGAATTACCCTTAACTCTTTGAGTTTCAGGATCTGGTCAAAAAAGGCTCCTGGGTTCCTTCTATGGAAATTAACTCATGCCTTCATTTTTCCTGCAGTTAACAGGTAGTTTACTGAGGAATGTAACACATCCTGTCCACTGAGGCCAGGCAGGCTACAGTAAATTGTGTTTGTTTTTGTTGTTTTTGTTTTGGTGGAGGGGGCATTGTATATGGATTGAACTAAGGGGCACTTGACCACTGAGCTACATCCCCAGCCCTATTTCTTTATTTTATTTAGAAACAGGGTCTCACTGAGTTTCTTAGTGTGTCACCATTGCTGAGGCTGGCTTTGAATTCCTGATCCTCCTTCCTCAGCCTCCTAAGCCACAGGGATAATAGGTGTGCGACACTGGGCGGGGCTAAATTGCTCTTTATCAAAGAAGGCATGGGAGGCAGTGGTCAGCACAATGGGTCTATTTTATAGAATTATTCCCTTAACCTGTGTTCCCATCATCCTCATCTGTCTGTCCCCTAACATCAGGAAAACTGAAGTTTTCCTGTGGGCTTATTCTATTTTCCATCTGAGTCCTGATATGATCCCTCAAAATGCTGAAGAATAAAGTAACCTCCCGTGAAGATCAAAATAACAATTCTCAAGCTTCCTTCTCTCCAAATCCTTCAATAATTTTCTGAAAAGTACCACTCTGAAATGAAGAGAAGTTATATCATTCTCATAATCATGAGAATGTTCTATTATTCTGTCAGTCCTGCTCTTCCATCACATTCTTGGTAAGAGATTCTGACAGTGACTGAAAATGTGGAGTTGTGTTTCATGATTTGGGATTTGGTTTTTGTAATCTTTACATGGTGATGCTCATGTGTTGTCATGCGTATAACATTCCATGAAAACATTATGTTCTTTGATTGAATACTAGTCCATGTGCTGACATTGTCACAGCTAATCCTGGCATTAATCCCCTGAGGAAAATGTAGTATGGGGGTATTTTATCTCCACATGGTGGACACACTTGAGATTCTCCCATCTTCATGTATAATGCTATTTCATCAAAAAGAGAAATCACCAGAATGATGAAAAGAGAAAAGATGCTCTATCCACAGATACATTTTTAGGAATAACTGATGACGTTAGCCATCAAACCCCAAGTTTTCAATTCTGTGAATAATACAACAAAATTGAAACAGGTAAAATAAATTAGGTTAGCAATCATAATCTATAGCTCATGTATATTAATATTAATATTTTACAGCATAACTCTATCCTTATTTTTACATCTAGAAAAAAGAACAAAAATTCTCTATAGGAAAATGATATAAACAGCAAAAGAACATTTGGACCCAATTAAACAACTGCTGTTGCTCTGGCCTTTAGATGCTTGGTTTTGATAAAGTAATTCTTAAAATTGTTATGTTAATAACAGTAACAAGAACTTTCCAATACCAGGGCTTCCTCTGTGCAAGGCTCATAGCCCAGAGCTTCGTGTATATGTTCACATTTAATCCTTAGTACAATTCAGAACAGCCACTTTCATTGTGTTTTATAATATAATTATATAAGCAAAGAATCTGAAGTATAAAAAACAGTCACATAATTTCCTAAAAATAACATTTAGTAAATGGTAGAAGTAGAAACCAATCAAGACAGTTTTTTGATTGATTCACTGCCGCAGTCTGGCTGGGCACAATTCAGGAGCCACTTGTCAAAGAAACAAACTTTATTTTTAGAACCACACACGCCAAACAAAACAGCTCCTCAGGAAAAACCCTCAGAGCCCAACTGCCACCACCGGCTTCCCACAAGCCTCTCCACCTCCCCCACTCCTCCTGCTCTTGAGGCCGATTGGCTGGGTCGCGTGGGCGGAGCCAAAAAAGTCCCCCAATGAGCAGCTCCATGGTC
This sequence comes from Marmota marmota marmota, assembly GCF_001458135.2. NCBI lineage: Eukaryota > Metazoa > Chordata > Mammalia > Rodentia > Sciuridae > Marmota > Marmota marmota. The sequence goes on along the minus strand of NW_026013388.1, from coordinate 689 downwards.
TGAAAGGGCAGGGAAACAGCCCAATGAGCATCACCGCAGAGGAGCCAATCAGCTAGAAGTTGCTGGGGCCGCTGTGAGCCAATCATCAGCTGGCAGTCTGAAAGTTTGCTGGGGCCCCTTCGGCTGTGGCTCTCAACAATTCACTATTAACTCTTCTGTCTGGGCTACCTTTGAAATTACTTTTAATATAATCATGATACATATAATGTCTAATTAAAATGATTTAAAATATTCATAATCAAAAATTTGACAACCTCATATTAAAATTTTACATTTATGAAATATAACATTATGGAAGTATGACAATGAATATATTATAAGCACACCCAGTAGATGCTTGAATCTACAGATAGTGCCAACTCCTATTTATACTGTGTTTTCATATAGATGCATATATATGGTAAACTTTCATTTATAAATCAGAGACAGTAAGAGATTTATAATAATTACTAATAATAGAATAATTATAGCAATATACTATAATAAAGCAAAATAAGTAGAACTTGAACTTTAACACTGCCACACCATGACAAATGATCTGAAAAACAAGATGGTCACTAAGTGACCAAGAGTGGGTAGCATAAAATAATGGAAATTCTGGACAAATGAAAGATCTATGCCCCATGTTGGAGACAGCAGGATTGTATGAGATTTCTTCACATTATGACATGCATTTTAAAATGTATGAG
>NW_026013387.1:0-2580 GCF_001458135.2 Marmota marmota marmota | reverse complement strand
TTAAAATTAGGTTAGTGCTATGATTAAGGTTAGGGTTATGATTAGGGCTAGATTTAGGGCTAGGTTGAGGGCTAGGGTTTGTTTTAAGTTTAGGTCTAGGATTAGGGCTAGGGCTAATATCAGGTCTTAGGTTATGGTTAAAGATAGTTTTAGTGTTAGGTTTATGGCTAAATGTAGTGTAAGAATTAGTTTTAGGGTTAGGGTCAGGTTTAGAGCTAGGACTATTTTGGCAGTCAGTGTCTTGGTTAGGGTTTGGGATAGGTTAAGTTTTAAAGTTAGGGCTCAAATTAGCATTAGGGTTAGTGTTAGGTTAATGATAGGGTGAGGTTTAAAGTCCATGTTTGGATTAAGGTAATGTATAGGGTTAGGATTAGGGATAGGGTTAGGTTTAGGACTAAGTTTAGAATTAGAGTTAGAATTAAGTTTATGGCAATGGATAGGGATAGAGCTAAGGTTAGGGCTAGGGTTATGTTTATGATTAGGTATTGTGTTATTGTTAGGTTTAGGGTTAAAACTTGGGTTGTGGCTTGGATGAGGCCTAGTTTATGTGTTAAGTTAGTGCTAGAGTTAGGGTTACGGCTAATGTAAGTTCCAGGGTTATGTTTAGGGCTAAATTTAGGGTTAGGGTTAGGGCTATGACTAGTGTTAGGTTTATGTTTATGTTTTGGGTTATGTTTAGAGCTAGGGTTAGTGTTATGGTCAGAGTCAGGGTCAGGGTTAGTTTTAGGGTTCGGATTAAAACTAAAATTAGGGCTAGATTTAGGGTAAGTGTTTGGTTTAGTGTAAGGTTTTAGGGCTAGGGTTATGGTTCAGTTTTTGTTTGTTTGTTTGTTTGTTTGTTTGTTTTTAGGGCTAGCGTTAGGGCTAGTTTCAGGATTAGCATTAGGGTTAGGGCTAGTTTGAGAGTTAGAGTTAGTTATAGGGTTAAAATTAGATTTAGGGTTTATGATGAGGTTAAATTAGGACTAGGATTACTTTGGCATTCTTTTTGGGCTGATTTTTGTACTGAACAAGTGGAAAGGAATAGAAAACAAAATTTACAGAACCCAGTAGAAATGTTTTTAGGAACGGGTGAATTTGCTATTTTGGAAAGACAGTTAAATTATGAATTTGTAGTGTAAGATCAGATAACTGACTATGCTAAACGTGCCTGGAATCAAATAGTTTCCAAGGACCAATCCAATTTAGATCTTACAAAAGTCAAACAGTGTGCCAGTAAGCCGTATTCGGATTTTGTAGCCCGATTGTATCAGACAGTAAATAGGTCTATCGGAGACACAGGGGCATGCAAGTTTATTGTTAAGCAATTGGAATTTGAAAATGCGAATAAATAAATAAATGTTCTTAGACCGCATCATAAAAATGGAACAGTTTCTGAGTTTATATGCTTGTGTTCTGAGATCGATTCCACCCATTTGCAGACAGTAACGCTAGCTGCAGCACTGAAAGAAACCCTAAAACCGAAAAAATTAGTACAGAATCCCCATGAAAGATGCTATCTCTGCGGGAGAAATAATCATTTTGCGCATGAATGTCACAAGCATAATTTTAAGTTCAGGGCTCCATTTACTGCTGATAATAGATATTGCAGGACTCAACCCCATGTGGCGGATCAAGATGGCATTGATGAGCCTGCCTTCTTGTTATCATTTCAGCCTGGCCAGAACACAAACTTCCGGTCGGCCCTCCCCCAGGCCAAGAATGAGGAATTAGATGATGGTCGCACAATTTGATGTCATCGCGCTGACCATGGGGCCGCCATCTTTATTTTACCGGAGCAGAACAGTTTCCGTACAAACCTCTATTGATTTTCAAAAGCTTTTAAGAGATATTAATTGGCTGAGGCTATTCTTAAAACTAACTACTTTTGTGTTAAGTCCTTTATTTCATATATTTCAAGGAAATCCTCCTCCAATCTCTCCATGTCAGCTGACCTTAGAGGCTAGAACAGCCTTAAAAATGGTTGAAAATGCGATTTAAAATGCACAAATTACTAGAGTTGATCCTAAGGAAATAGTGTATTTATTAATATTTCCAACTGAGCATACCCCAACAGGAGCCATATGGCAAAGTTTAGGAGTAATTGAGTGGATTTATTTATCCCACTCCCCTCAAAAAACATTTATTCCTTTTCATGACTCTATTTCTCAATTAGTATTTAAAGGTAGAACTAGGATTTTACAATTAATTGGATCTGAGCCTGATATCATAATTATTCCATTTTCTTTTCAACAGACTAATGGCTTTTTCAAACTTCTAGCTTATGGCAGATAGCTTTTGCTGATTTTCCTGGCCAAATATATAGCCATTGACCTCATGATAATATTATCCAATTTGCATCATTAACATCATTTATTTTCCAAAGATTGTGTGTGCACGTCCTATAGATGAAGCTTTATCGGTGTTCACTGATGGTTCAAGCTCAGGTAAAGCAGGTTTTTACAGTTGTGTTCACACAGAGGTAATGCAAACTTCATATACTTCTGCCAAAAGAGCAGAGCTTCAAGCTCTGATTTGTGCCTTAAATTACTTTTCAAATGAGCCTATTAATATGTATTCTGACCGCTTATATGCAGTTGG
>NW_026013386.1:0-2580 GCF_001458135.2 Marmota marmota marmota | reverse complement strand
GACCTTAAAACAGGGATACTGCCACATCGATGTTCATAGCAGCACAATTCACAATTGCTAGACTGTGGAACCAACCCAGATGCCCTTCAATCGATGAATGGATAAAAAAATGTGGCATTTATACACCATGGAGTATTACGCAGCACTAAAAAATGACAAAATCATGGAATTTGCAGGGAAATGCATGGCACTAGAGCAGATTATGCTTAGTGAAGCTAGCCAGTCCCTAAAAAACAAATACCAAATGTCTTCTTTGATATAATGAGAGCAACTAAGTACAGAGCAGGGAGGAAGAGCAGGAAGAAAAGATTAACATTAAACAGAGACATGAGGTGGGAGGGAAAGGGAGAGAAAAGGGAAATTGCATGAAGTATACAGCCAAACAGCAGGGAAATTGCATGAAGGAGACCCTCATTGTTATACAAAATTACATATAAGAGGTTGTGAGGGGAATGGGAAAATAAACAAGGAGAGAAATGAATTACAGTAGATGGGGTAGAGAGAGAAGATGGGAGGGGAGGGGAGCGGGGATAGTAGAGGATAGGAAAGATAGCAGAATACAACAGTTACTAATAGGGCAGTATGTAAAAATGTGGATGTGTAACTGATGTGATTCTGCAATCTGTATTTGGGGTAAAATTGGGAGTTCATAACCAACTTGAATCTAATGTATGAAATATGATATGTCAAGAGCTTTGTAATGTTTTGAACAACCAATTTAAAAAAATAAAAAAATAAAGAAAGAAAGAAAGAAAGAAAGAAAGAAAGAAAGAAACGGAGAGATAAACAAAGAAGTTGAAGCAGAATCCAGGGGCTAGGAAACCAGGTGTGAACCAGAGACACCAGGACAGAGAACCTAGGTATGGGTAGATACAAATCAAACGAGTCACAGTAGCTACAAATATGCTTCTAAGGTTACCTTTAGGGTCAAGAAAAGCATTTTGGGTTTTGTGAGGTCTAAGTTTCCCAAGTTCAGACTGTTTTGTATTTTCTCTTTCTTCCTTAACAATAAGCACCCAAATTATCTCTCTCATTTTAGATCCCAGAAAATCTTTGCTAATCCAGTACTTAACTCTCCAACTTTTGGTAGGACAAGATAACCAGTCTTCAGTCAACTGTGGCTATAGACCACTGATAGACTGTCAACTTGCACATGAAGATTAAGATTTACACAATGTTATCAAGTGAAATTTAGTGTTCATTTATGAATAATACAGTGCCGGAAGACAGCTAAATAAAGGTTCATGGCCCCTTACAATTTATAATTTTAACATGGAGAGTATACAGTCAAACAGCAGATCTTGCTACAGTCAATCAACTCAGTGTGGGTGCATATCCATTTTCATTTAAAAATTAACTTATGGCATCTTTGTTTATTCAGTTTAGAAAAGGAAAATTCATAAAATGAAGTCATAATAGGGCCCCCCAAATAGTGAATTTAAATAAAAAGAATTTAATGTTGTTTAAAAAAAAATAAAAGTTATACTCTGGCAGAGTGATTCATTCCTTATCTTAGCAGAAAGCAAATAATATATCCTTAAGAGTTGGAACTGTGTAACCCTGAGCTTACATCTCCCGCTTCTAAGTGCTGGGTTCCTCTTGTGGCATGGATCTGTATAGTTATCTCACTCCTCTCCTAGTGGTGACCTCCTCACTGACAGTACACCAGAAGCTACAAACCATTTTACCTGGATGTGGCTGCACTTATAGATTGGCCCCTTCCCTCTTATAAAAAGGGAGTTCTTAGGATAAAGAATCTTTTTCAGAAGTGGGTTCTATACCAGTTTAATTTGGGTTCCTCAGGTTTGTGGAAATCACGGCTACAATTACTCAACATGATACTGTGTTAATGGCTGCTCCTCTTCCCCCATTCGTATCCTCACCATTGACATAGTTTTAAGGCCATACTTCTCTCTTTTGGGGGGACTGAGGAATGAAGAACCACTCTCCACACAAACTTGGGAGGCACTTGTACATGTGTAGTTGTCTGGAAAGTGGTGACAGATGCTTCAATGGTAGAAGTTTTGCTCTGCAGTGGGAAGGCCTGGCATTGTATTTTGCACCCTTTTGTGCTAAGAGAGTCTAGTAAGTCAGTCTAGTAATTAAGCCACTCCTTTGGCTTAAACTTCCTGTTGTATCAGAACCTCATTGATCATGGGCTCCCTTTTCTTTATAAGATGCATATGTGAATCCATTTCAGCAGAAGCAGGTGACCAGCCACTCTGCCTGCCTCTCTGTGTGACGGGCATTCCTTCTGCTATTGGTCATAATCAATCACAGGTCCAAACAGAACTTATGCTTTTCCACAGTCCTCAGAGTTTCTCTCTTCAGAAGTTACTTTGCAAATCTTGTTGACCAGTTTGGATTTTTTCTAAACAATGAGACATATAAACTTTCTAAAAATAATTTTGGAACCAGAAGAGAATCTAGTGGCTTGCCCTACTTGAATATCTGTTCTGCACCTTTCCCTTAAAAGTACCATTGGGGATGAAAAAAAGTCTTTTTTTTTGGTGGTTGTTGTCTTTTTTTTTTTTTGATCCAATCTGCTAGTCTGTCTTTTGATTGGTGAGTTTAGGACAT
>NW_026013385.1:0-2580 GCF_001458135.2 Marmota marmota marmota | reverse complement strand
AAATAGCGATGGCTTTTCCCTTACAAGGTCATCCTGGTGTCTTAGGTGTCCACACTGAAGGCTTGGGGTCTGAGGGGTCATGCTTGTCTCGTAGGTGTGTTGTGAGGGTGTGAGCAAGTCGTCTCATCTAGGGGTCTGTCAGGAGTTAAGGCTGAACATTGACTACATCCAGGATCCCAATGTTGAGAAATGAGGGCTAGCACCCCGCAGAGTGCCTGGTGCTAAGGAGATTCCTCAAAGCACTAGGAATGGAACCGACCCAGGGAGCCCACTCCTTGGCGTTTGTCCCACGCGCTACAGTGTTCCACGCCCAACAGCCGAGTTGGGAACAGCCCGGGAGTCTGTCAGCAGATGAGTGGGAAAGAAAACTTGATCCTGACAAAATTATGGGGGGGAGTGTATTTGAGGTTCGCAGTTTCAGAAGTCTCGGTCCATAGATGGCTGATTCTGTTCCTCTGGGCCAGAGGGGAGGCAGACATCATGGCAGAGGGCAAGGAAGAGGAAAGAGGAAATCCCATCACAGGATGGACGCCCGGTCAGGCAAAGGCTGGACACTCTCGCGCTGCCTCACACACCAGCCTCTGGGGGTCACCTCCTATCTACACCAGAACAGTGGAGTTTTACCCAGCCTTAAGAAGAGAGAAAGGACGGCATGTGCTGGTGAACAGAAGGAACAGAAGGACAGCACCCGGAGAAACGGCCAGGCCAGGAGTCACGGGTGGGGATTTTCCTTCATATGCAAAAGCTAAAGAGAACAAACAGGAATTTTTAAAAAAGGAATATCGTGGGAATGGAAGGGAAAGGAGTAGAGCAAAGGAGTGGGATTCAGGAGGGATCCCCGGGGGAAGGGAAGGGAAGGGAAGGGAAGGGAAGGGGGGTGCTGGATCCCATGTATACAGGTCCAAACACATTAGGTTGGACCCCCTGCTGTGTACAATTATAACACCCAACACAACATTTGGGGGGTGGGGTACCGGGGACTAAACTCAGAGGCACTCGACCACTGAGGCACATCCCCAGCCCTATTTTGTATTTTCTTTGGAGACAGGTCTCACTGAGTTGCTGAGGCTGGCTTTGAACTCCTGATCCTCCTGCCTCAGCCTCCTGAGCTGCTGGGATTACAGGTGTAGGCTCTCATTTTTTAAAAGTAGGAATCATCAAGGGAGAAAATGAAAGGAAAGAATGTGGACATAGTAGCACCCTCTAAAACAGTGGTTTCCAACTTAAGCCAACAGCAGACCCCTGGAGGGCTTGCTGAACCCAGGCTGCTCCACCAGGTTCAGCAGGTGCAAGGAGGGGCTGAGGCTCTGAATTGTTAACATCCCTCCCCACCCAGGGTGACAGTGCTGCTCCAGGGATCAGCTTTCAGGATGCAGCTCTAGAATAGCCTAACGTGGGTGGTTCCTGATTTTTAAGCACCCTGAGATTCAGGACAAGGAAAAAAATGTGGCAGGGTAGGGGTGAGAGTGATCAGAGGAGGAGGAGCAGAAAGGCAGAGTATAAACTCGGAGGTGAGGCTCGCCCAGGTGCATGTCCTCTGAGGGCTATCAGAGGCGATGGTCTGGGTGCTGCTGGCTGTCTGCTTGTGTGGCCTGGATGCAGGTGACGGGGAGAGGCTGGTGAGGGGTGAGGAGACAGTCAAGAGCAAGAGCAAAATCAATTGTCCACAGAAACTTTACCTTTCAATGCTGGGTGGCAGCTGGTGACAAGGGAAGCTCTGAAGAGCCTTGTTCCAGCTCCTGGCACTTCCTGGTTGGATGATCTCAGAACACATTTCTTTGCCTTTATTGAGCCTCAAAATTCTCATCTATATAGTACTAAAATCTTCTAGGGAAACAATTTAGTGTTGTTCTGGAAAGTTCGCCTAGATATGTTGGTAAAGAAGCAAGTTCAAAAATACAGTCCAGTATGTGGAATAAGCTTTCCTTCATGTAGAATATAGAGTAAAAACTAGTTAACACATGTGCTTGTGAATTCACCTGCTGAATCTGTAGCTTTCAGAAGAATTACAGGGCTTGCTTGAGGGGGGATGACGGGGTGAAAGGTAACAGAAATGCCACATGACACAGCTATCCCATTCCTTGGTATTTATCCAAAAGAAGTGAAGTCAGCATGCTACAGCAAGGTACGCGGAGCTATGTTTATAGCACCAAGATTCACCTTACCTAAGTTAGAAAAGCAGCCCAGGCGTGTGTCAACAGATGATGTAGAGGGAAAATGTAGTCTATATACACCGTGGAGTTTTATTCAGCCATGAAGGTGAGCAAAACCACGTCATTGAAGGAAGATGGAAGATACTGGAGACAATTATGTTAAGTAAAATAAGCCTGTCTCGGACAGGCAGGTCACATGTTCCTCTCATATGCAGAAGCTGGAGAGAAAGAAGGGAATAAAATGGGGGAATCTCATGAAAATGAGAGGGAGACCCGAGAGTAAAGGAATCAGACCAGGGGGCCAGAGGATGGGAAAGCAAGGGGACTGGGGAATGACCTTGATGAAGTCGTGTATGGGCACAGTGAACCCCAGTATTCTTTATCATTATCATGAGTCAAAAAAATGGGGAAAAATAAAAGAAGATTC
>NW_026013384.1:0-2580 GCF_001458135.2 Marmota marmota marmota | reverse complement strand
TCCCTATTTTGTATTTTATTTAGAGACAGGGTGTCACTGAGTTGCTTAGCACCTTGCCATTGCTGAGGCTGGCTTTGAACTGGAGATCCTCCTGACTCAGCCTCCCAAACTGCTGGGATTACAGGCGTGTGCCACTGCACCCAGCCAGATTTTTAATAACAGTCTATTATTGTACTCCACCTACTTCCAGGTTTCAAAGGAACTCTCATGTTTGTAGTTATTTTTTGGAAGCACCTCATTTCCAGGTACCAATATCAACCTATTGCTACATTAAAAATTCACCCATACCTTAATATCTTAAAACAGCAAGCACTGTCTCACAGTTTAGTTGGATCAGGACTATCCCAAAAGGCTGCAATCAAATTGTGTCAGTGTTCAATTTGGGGGAATATCTTTCCAAGCTCACTCATGAGTCTGTAATGAGACCTCATATCCTCACTAGCTTTTGGCTGAAGACATCATTTTCTTGCCATGTGGGCATTTCCATAGTATCGGTGACAACATGACACTGGTTTCCCCGAGATTGAGGACTCCATGTGAGAGATTACAAGAAGCTGAGCAAAAAGGAAGTCACAGTCTTTTGTAACCTAGTCTCAGAAAGAGCATTCCATCAGTTTTTCTATTGGTTAGAAGTGAGTTACCAGGTCCAGCTGACAGTAGTAGGGAGGAAATAGCACAATATGAATACCAGAAATCAGAAATCACTGGGACCATTTTAGAGGCTGCCTACCAATCTAGTTTTCAAGGGAATGACTCTATTTTAAAGATTTCAACATTCCTTATATTAATCAGTGAATTCAATTAAAATACCAACATGAGTGCTCAGAACTGGATAACTGACTGTTTTAAATTTGGGTTGACTAGAAACAGATTCTGAGATGAAGATTCCAGTGCATGTATTTATTGAAGGCATGTGCTCAGAAGAAAACTGTAAGAGAATGCAGGAAGGACAAAGGAAAGAACTACAAAAAATTTTGATTTCAGATGATATGCAGCTTTAGCTTGATTTCATGGAGTTCACTGGTGCATAATTTGTACCTCAGACTTGACCTTCCTTGAGATAAGGGATTCAGACTTCGTAACCTGTCCCAACTTGGTACTTGGCCATGATCTTCCAGGGGTGAGAGCAGGCTCTGTAATCTTCTGGGACCTCTGAGTCATGTCTGGTATCTTCCAGTTCATTGATCCTTCCCCAAAAGATCAAACTCCAGGCTTCTGGTAGTGCTGAGTAGGATTAAACTACTTCTCAAACAATCCAGACAGTTTCTCAAATAGTTTTTTTTAGGTTTAACATTAACATTTACCTTGATTTCAAGAATTACTCAAAGTCACAGACTGCTTTCCCCACAACCTTTTTGAGGATTCTATAGTGTAAATCTAGTTGTTTCTTAGTCTTGGATTCAGCTTTCTTGGGTTTTCTGAGTTATTTGCCACTTACATGTCTTCATACAAATGGCTTCAGGGCATATCTAGTAGGACTGTATAGTTTAAATTCATAGAAAAATAATGAAACCATAGACAGTGTAGGGTAGTATGTAACCCAGAAGCCTGAGAGGGATATTGGCCTTAAGTTATAAATTGTCTTGGAGCTAACAAGGGAAGAGAGGGGACCAACAGGGACTGTCATGAGGCCCTCAGTAGACCTGCTGGGCCTCACATCCCAGAACCTCCAACCTCAGGGCAATCTGGTGTGTCCAACTCTGGGGGTGAATTCTAAGGTAGCGAGTCAGTAATGGTGGGTCTAGAGAGTTCACCACAGGTGTGAAGGAGTCTTGATTTCCCTGAAAAATCTGAAAGAGGAAAGACAGCATTTATTAGTTGTGTGACAAGAAAACAATTACAATGTTTATTATACCACCCCTCCTCAAGGCCATTATCCTCCTACTCAGTCTCTCACCCATATTTCCTTTTCCAACATGGCCCTTATCCTTCTTGGCATCCACAATAATGCCTACCACAAAGCACAGGAATTATTGTCACTTCCAATTGAACCCTGGGAAGTGACTAGATGACTCTGTTGCATGAATGTGGGCCAGGGAAAGTATGTGATGTGCACAAGTAAGAGCATCCTGATTGGGGCTGGGGTTGTGGCTTGGTGGTAGAGCGCTTGCCTCTCATGTGTGGGGCACTGGGTTTAATCCCTAGCACCACATTAATAAATAAAATAAAGGTATTGTGTCCATTTACAACTAAATTTTTTTTTTAAAAAAAGAGCATCCTGATTGTCTGCTGTGAGGGCTTTTGCTCTAGTTATGCCTTATATTTGAAATGTTCTCAATCTCCCAAATCTCAGTGAAATTTAATGCTTTGCTGAGGGTCATACACAGCATGTATGATCAAGCCATCAGAAGACTGGAGGCAGGCCTCAGCCAGCTGACTTCTTAGTGCATTTGCAACTGCAAAAGGAGTATGCAGTAAGCACTCAATAAATGGTAGCTAGTGTTATTTCTCAGATAAGCTGTTTTCACATGTGTTGGTAGCAACTTTAGAATGATAGAAAAAGCAGCATAACAAGGCAAACAATTTGATGGCCAGAGGGAGGGATACAGAAGGGAAAAGAAGAGGGAAGTGAATCCAGAC
>NW_026013383.1:0-2580 GCF_001458135.2 Marmota marmota marmota | reverse complement strand
AATAAGAAAGAATCAGAGAACTTAAAGAGAGACAGAAGAAATGAGTTTTTGTTTGTAATTATTTTTCTCCTAATTTAAAAGACAAATGTATAAAGCAATAGTTATAAATCTGTTGGATGGGCATTTGATATATGTTGGGTGCAGAGCAGGCTGAACTGTGTTGTCTGCAGGGCAGGCTGAACAGATGTTGGCTGCAAGATAGCCCACGCACTCAAACCCCCCTCTATCTGGTCCTTTATCACCTGTTTGCCTCAAGTCTGAACATTCAACCCTGCTTAAGACTGAACACTTAACCCCCCCTTGGGCCAACAAGGCAGTTTGCAGACCCAGAGGCCCCATTAGATTTGGGCTATAAAAACTCCCTCCTTCCAGGCCCCCCTCTCTCTTGCTCTCTCTCTCTTGCTCTCTCTCTCTTGCTCTTTATCTTTCTTACGCGCGCTCTCTGTCTCTCTCTTGCTCTTGCTCTCTCCCTGTTCATCTCTTTTCTCTCTCTCTCTTTTCTTCTTTCCTTTCTCTTTGTAGCACTGCTGCAATAAAGATCTTTTGGTTGCTCCGAGTGTTGTGGTCACTTTCCTTTCAATATATAACTATGTAATCTAACAGCACAAAAAGAGGGGGAAGAAATTGAGCTATACAGGAGTGAAAGTTTTATATATTTCTAAAATTAAGTTGCTCTTATTCCAAACTAGATTGTTTAAGATTAATATGTTAATTGTAATCCTCAAGGAAACAACTTAAAAAAAAAACTCAAAATAATATAGCTTTCTAAACAGGCATTCAACAAGGAAAAGGTCATATTCAGTTTCAGTAGGAAGACAGTGAAGGCCAAAGTCAACAAACTAGCCTGATTTGAATTTAGCATCCCTCAGGCTCTTCTTGAGCTGGAGAGGAAGTTGGAACTTTAGGCTCAGCTAAGGAAGCTGAACATAACAACAGTCAAGGAAAATGAAGCTGGTGATGGTCACAAATTGGTTATCATCTTTGTTCTCATTCCTTAACTGAAATCTTTCTAGAAAGTCTAAATCTAACTAGTACATGAATTGGAGAAAAAACTCAGCAGGAAGCACATTATCTTTATTTCTCAAAGAAGAATTCTGCCTAAGCTAACTCAAAAAAAGTCATGCAAAAAATAAGCACAAATGTCCCAGCAACTGCATTCTGACTGCTATGATTGATATGATCTTTGAGGACTTGGTCTTCGCAAATGAAATTGGGCAAGAAAATCTGAGTAAGACTGGATGGTAGCCAGTTTGTAAAGGCTTATTTGGACAAAGCTCAGCAGAACAATGTGGAGCATGAGGCTGAAACCATTTTTTCTGGTGTGTTATAAGAAGCTCACAGGGCAAGGATATTAATTTTGAATTCATACAGTTTCCGTTATAAACAAACATGACTAAATAAAATATCATTCACACACACACACAAAAATACAATAGAAGAACAAGAAAGTTAAAATGGTACACTGTAAAATATCTACCACAAAAGGAGGATGAAATGGAGAAATAAAGGAACAAAACAGATTCATGACAGAGAAAACAAGTAGCACAATGGCCGAGATGACTCCCACCTTGTCAGTAACTGCACTAAATGCCGATAAAAAGTCCAGGATTAGCATAATGGATAAAAAGTATGATCCAGTTATATGTTGTCTACAAGAGAAAAGTAAAGGTTAAAAGTACAAGGTTGAGGAAAAAACAATATATTTTGCAAACAGTAATTTAAAAAAGAGCTGGAGTATTTATATTAATATCAGAAAAGTAGACTTTAAAACAAAAAAAAAATGTTACTAGAGAAAAGGAAGGACATTTTAGAATGATAAAAAAAACTTGTTCTGAGTGTTTTTTGTTTCCAGTTCCTGCTGGGTTATTACTAAACACTTAGGCTTTTTTTTTTTTAATATTTATTTTTTGGACACAACACAATGCATTTTATTTTACTTTTTTTATGTGGTACTGAGGATCGAACCCAGCGCCTCGCACATGTTAGGTGAATGCTCTACCGCTAAGCCACAACCCCAGCCACTCACTTGGGCTTTCTTGAGCAGTTGGATTGAATTTTTACTCATGGTGGGCCTCTTGGGTCACACCTGAGTTTATGCTAATGATGATTCAGGATGAAGACTGATCAGAACAGAAAGAACAATGTGATTAGAAGGATGGTGCTTTGAGTCAGGTAATATCAGCCTAATCTCCAGAGAGAAAAGAGGCTTTGGAGATTGAATACAGTCACATCGACAATGATTTCATCAGTCATGCTTACATAATGGAATCCCATTAAAAAACCTGGACACCAAAGCTTGGTAGAACTTCCTGATTGGTAAATACACTGATAACTTCCACCTGATATATTCTCACCAGATCCTAATTTGATGGGTAGAGGGCACAGAAGATTCGGTCTAGGACCCTCCCAGACCTCTCCCATTTTGTTGATAACAGCTTCATTTCCTTTATAATAAAACTGTAACTATGAGTCATTCTTTTGTTATCATTGTTGTTTTCTGGTGCTGAGGGTTGAATCTAGTGCCCACCCATGCTAAAGCACTCTAGAACTGAGGTACATCCCCAGCCCCTTAGTAAGTAA
>NW_026013382.1:0-2580 GCF_001458135.2 Marmota marmota marmota | reverse complement strand
GTTTTTTTTTTTTTTTTTTTTTTTTTTTTGGTTGACTGATTGATTGAAACATTGTCAGTAAAGAGAAGCAAATATGAAGCTTTAGGAGTTACAGAGGGAGAGTGGCACAGAAATGGAAATGTTCATTCTATTTTGGTGGCAGCTGCAGAAAGATTCCTATTCTGCCTCCTATAATTGCTATGAGGATATTTAAGATGTGGAGCTCTAAGTGGCTGCCCTCAATTTGCTTCAGAGATAAAAATAACACCACCTTCCAGTTTATAAACCACCTTCTTACATACATTAGAGACCTACAACAATCCTGTATGAGTCCAGGGATTATTATTCTCTTTTCAAATAAGGAATCCAACAGAGAAGAGGGAGTGACATATTGAATGCCATAGAAATTGTACACTGGTTAAGGTAAAGCCGGCAGTTACAACAAATAAATGCAAAAATTTGAGCAATTCGGTGTAATAAATCTCAGTTTTTGATGATCTTGTAGTCCCACACAAATGTTCCTGAATGACAAAGAGTCATCCAGGAGGTGATTCAGGGATTCGGGCTCCTTGGCTCTATGGTCCCACCTTAGTCTTTAAATCTGCATCCAGAAAGTAGTTGGAGATAGACATTCATGTGTTCAAACTCCTTGGTCCAAAAGTGATATTCATAACTTCTGCTGGTATTTTAAGGCTAGAATAAGCTACTGGCCCATACCTAGATAAAAGAGGATTGTATTAAGAAATGCCTGGAGGGAGACTTTTCAGTGCAATTCTATTTTACAGAAGAAGACAGTGCTACAAGCTAGTAAACAGGACTCAAAAACAGATCCAAGCCCTTAACATCTAGTGCTTTTACTGCCACCACACACTGCCTGTGCATCAGTGTTACTTCAACCCCTCTCACAGCTTTAGAACATGATATAGCCTCAACAGTACTAAAAAGGGGATTGTCACCAGCGGGAAGCACCCTGGAAGTGACCATGAGGAGAATCAGGCTAAAGCCCTGTCCTGACATATCTGGCTGAATGAGCCTGAGTAACTGTGAAATCTCTCTACATCTCGGTTTTTAGAGACATGGATACAAACCTACATTGCTCAGTCATTTTCATTCAAGCTACTGGACACTTAATATCTTTCCCTAACATGCTCAGAAGTGCTTATAAAAAGGAGTCAAAATTATATGACCCTCTTAATTATAAGTAGTAGCTATTAAAAACACATGCTCTTGAGAAACTTCCATGCAAAATTTAAAAAGTAAAAATAGAAAGGTAGGGAAACATTCTTACCCTTGCTCATCTTCGCTTCAGGAGCTGTACAATTTCTATTAGGCTATTATTGGCAGTACTGAGCCAGGGAATTGTTCATTCCCAAAACTGCATCTGTAGACCTCCAAATGAAAGGCACAGAGCTCTATGGCCTTCTAGGGCCCCAATCTGTTACTATCTGAATCTTGATAAGTGAATTCCAGTCACACACACCCTACAGAGAATGTGCCTAGAAATACTGGTTTTTCTCCTTCTCCACTTGTCTGAATCCAGAAGTGTATATTAAGCTGGAAGTGGATGGAGTCAATGGAAGGAGAGAAGACATTGAAAACAGCACACTTCATGAAGTCCAACAGCAGCTCTATCAAAAATATCCTTGAGTTGAAACATTGTTTGGACTCCAGTGTTTCTTCATGGTTCATAGTTATCCCTCCACTTTGAAAATCTCATTCTTCTCTTTTCCTCTTCCTCTTATCCATGAAATATATCAGAGAAAAAAAAAGTACAGAGAATAAAACACAAGAAGCTTAGTCGCCTACTAAAAGTTTTGTACACTTGTTTCTGATAATTTAAAGAAATAATAGTCTTTAAAATGTTGATACTTGATATTTTTCCTCTATCCCATTTTTCTGTTTCATTCCCCAATAGTATAAATCTGAATAACCCAAAAGGCTGAGAAACACCATTTTTATGCAGAAATATTCAATAACAATGTATAACACTTTTTTGAAAAGGTATCAAATTTGATATTAAGAGTATCACACTATAAATTATTATCCTATGCTTGTTTCTTTTATTACTTAAAATTTTTGAAATTTGATTATCGAATATATGGCACACTAACATATTCATTTTAAAAGTTATAAATCATTCTTTTAAACCCCATTTTCCCTATGGAGGACTGTAAGTTACATATGATGTTGCACTAGCAATATTTAATGTGTTTCCTTGTATAAGTGAGAGTTTCTGTGATGCATGTTTGTAGAAATGGGCCAGATATAGCATTTTCTTCAACTTGACTAGATATTGACAAATTTCTCTCCAAAGTGATTTCATCAAGTCCTCAAATATTCCTGTTACTTCACCTTTTTGCCAAACTCTGCCTTACTAATCTGATTGGCTTTGATCTGCACATCAATCATTCCTAGTGTGACCAGCATGCCTGCATGCCTGTGTTGGCCATTTGGGTCAGTCATTCTGTGGATTTCTTGTTCTCATCCTTTGCCCATTTTATACAGGGCTATGTCTTTTTACTGATTTGCAGGAATTTGTTATATGTCTTTGATAGTAATTCTTCTCCAGTATTTCTTTGCTTTTTTTTTTTTTTTTTTTTG
>NW_026013381.1:0-2580 GCF_001458135.2 Marmota marmota marmota | reverse complement strand
TTTTAAAATATTTTGTTCGAGACAGGGTCTCCCTGAGTTGCTAAGTAGTTTGGCAACTTGCTGAGACTGGCTTTGAACTCGACATCCTCCTGCCTCAGCCTACAGAGCCACTGGTGCTCCAGCTCGCCAGTTACTGATTTTTGATCTGGCACCAGGAGGCTTAAGTTTCATACAGTTCCACCTGTGCCGAGCGGCAAGCTGTGCTTGGGGAACTCCTGGCCAGCTCTCCTTCTACAGTTATCTGCTGGGACCCTGAGGTGCGCCAGGCTGTACCTCCTCTTACAGCATCGCTGACTCTGGGACTCCACCTACACCTTCTAAGTGGGCAAAAGAGCCCGCGCTGACTGGAGCTCACGCGGTGGGTCTTGCAGGAGCGAAGTCAGTGCCGACGGTTAGATCCCGTGGCACTCCTGTGCACGTGCATGCACATGCACGTGTGAGCAACAACTGTTTTTGCGGGAGTTGGCGCCCTGAGAGAAGCCGCGCCTGGACCTCAGCAGCGAAGAGGCTGAGAAGCAGCAGAGTGCAGGAGTAAGCCTCCTGACAAGTTGGGGGCATCCCTGAGCAGGTTTAGGGCCTGTGCCAGGTCTGCCCCTCTGTGCCTGGGTCCTGCCCTACGGGGGACTTGCCTCTTCCAACAGTTCTTCACACAGTAGGTGGCCTCTGACCTCCAACCTCGCCCCTGGAGAAGGATGAACACATTTTTGAAGACCCTGGGCGCCATCCAAGTGCGAGATAAGGTCGTGGGCTACAATCCCACAGGCCGCCTACACAAAGCTGCCAGGGATGGCAACTTGGCAGAAGTGAGGCATCTCCTTGTTCAAGGGAGCTGTCTTGTCAATGACATAGATAAGAAAAACAGGTAATAGAGTCCAAGAGGCCGGCAGCCCCTGGTGCAAGGGACCTCATGGGGGAGGCAGAGCCCATGGAGAAGAAGCCAGCATCATCCAGGCCATTCCCTGGAGGATAGGGCAGAAAGGTGGCCTTGTTTTACCTGGATGCTTGGCTTTAACAACCTCAGGGACTCTTTAGCACCTAGTACCTATAGACCTTGGGGCAGTCTGACGCCCAGGCCCTCTTGTTAAGCAGCTACACAAAAACAAAATTTAGCTGGTTTCCCTGGTGCGGACATATCCCCTCAGGAGGCTGGCCAGCCAGCACTGCAGAGCTGCTCACCAAGGGGACAGAGCACAGTGGGCGCCAAGACCCCATTAAGGGGCCTGAGAAGTGGTGGGAGGGGTCTGGATCATGCTTCCTGACACATTGGGGGCATCCCAAAGCTGGGCGGTGTCTGGGCTAGGAGCTTTGCTGGGTCCACCCCTCTGTCCCTGGGTCCTGCCCTAGGGGGGACTTGCATTCTGTTCTAGCCGCCTAGGAGAAAGAGCCAGGGAAGACATGGAAGGGTCAGCGAGAAGGATCATCTGCCTGAGGCTGGAGGGAGCTGACCTGTGTCTTCACCCAGCCTGGGCCTATGCCACCTTAGCCCTAGCTCTAGCCCTAACCCTAATCCTAACCCTAACCCTAATATTGTGTCTCACTAAGAAGAATCAATAAAAAATAGAAAAAAATAAAAAATGTATTATAGTCCAGGTGGGAAAGTTCATTATATATAAAAAAAAGTCACTCATAATATAATTACACCATTATTCTTTATTGCTGTATACTTATGTTTACATTTTATCTAATCTGCAGCCTTGTAAGGGTCTTTGATGTGGGCAGATGATTCTTTGTTCTCTGTACTGATTTTAGTTTTGCAGTTGTTTTTTACATTAGTTTTCTTAGGGTTGCCACTTCTACTCCTCTTTATGTGTTTCTTGCTTCTCATATACTTTACTTACTAGTTCATGTGTTCTCAGTGTCTCTTGACCAATCAACCATTTTCTTAACAAGATTATTGAGAATCCCTGTTTGTTTGTTTTTTTTCTGCAAGTGCTAAGTTAACTTTAATGAGTTCTGAGACAGTAGAATAGAAGTAATGCATGGGAGCATTCACATTCTCCAAAGCACATTGTGGGTTTTCAATCTTGTCACCCCTTCAGGCTGACCACACTTAAGGAACATTCACTAAATGCTCTGAATGCAAATCTGCAGATTTATGCTGTCCAGGTATCATTTTCTGTAGTTATCCATCCTTGTTCTTTTGTTTATTTAGGCACAGAGATCAGAACATCTGTTCACAGCATCCAAATGGTACAGGCTCTCAGTCACCAGGGTCAAGATGACTGCAGGCAGGGTATGCACAGGCTGCACAGACTGCAAGCTGCTGCCCTAATGCCCCTTCTCTGGCTTGTTCTCAGGAGACTTGGAATAGCCAGGGCCTGAACCCTGGTGTGGTGTATTTTAAAAGAAATATTCATTATTACCAAAGTGTGAGCTCTTTCTATGGTTAACAGTTTCAAATAACCAAATAAAAATGTCAGAGATTAATGATTTTTGAGTTCTACATACAATCTTTTAGGATAATGATGACACTAAGAAAGTGTTTGTAATAAAGACTTGCCTGTCTGTGTACCAAATTCCCCATCAACTGTCACATACTGTTTGCCAACAGACAAAAAGGCAAATAAATGAGTGGAACAC
>NW_026013380.1:0-2580 GCF_001458135.2 Marmota marmota marmota | reverse complement strand
GGGAGGGGGGAGGGTGGAGGATGGGAAAGGCAGCGGAGCACAACAGACACTAGGATGGCAATTTGTAAATCAATGGATGTGTAACTGATGTGATTCTGCAATCTGTGTATGGGGTGAAGGTGGGAGTTCATAACCCACTTGAATCAAAGTGTCAAATATGATATGCCAAGAAATTTGTAACGTTTTGAACAACCCACAATAAAAAATTTAAAAAAAAAACAAAAAAACAAAACAAACAAAAAAAAAACTTATATGTATCTCAGTTCTTATGTCCACATTAAATAGTAACAGGAATATAAAAGCACAGACCTTATAAAAATTATATTCTTCCTTACTACAGAGTAAAGGATATGATTAAGGACAACCAGAAAAAATGTTCTGGTAGACTTCTTATATTGTAATTACTGACTAAAAGTTAAGTAGTTATAAAATATAAAATTACTAAGTCTTTTCTTTTGGAGAGGAAGCATGAAATGTGAAAAGCTTGTTTTTATCCAAGAGTGGCCCAGAATTTCTCCTAAAACTAAAACATTACTATTCAATAGTTACAAGAGAGATGTACTCTCTCTGAAAGTATCCTCTTTTTCTTTATTTTTATTTTTGTCTTTTTGGCATAAAAGACCCATTCCTATAAAGTATTATGTTAGAAATACTTCCAAGATAATTTGTTTTATACAGGATTTGATTTTTGGTATATAAAACCTATTTTAAAAAATAAAAGACAAAGAGTCATAGCATGCTGGACACTTGGTGGAGGCATAGTAGGGGTTAGGTAGAGGTAGTACCTGGGTTTTGTTTCTTTCTTTTTTTTTTTTTGTTTTTTAGGTTCCAGGGGTTGAATCCAAGGGTGATTAACCACTGAGCTACATTTTCCAAGCCCCTTTTTGGGGAAAAAACTTTATTTTGAGACAAGGTCTAAGTTGCTTAGGGTCTTGCTAAGTTGCAGAGACTGGCGTTGAATATTTCAATCCTCCTGCCTCAGTCTCCTCAGCCACTGAGATTACAGGCATGCACCACTATGCCTGGCTAGGACTTTGATTTCCTCCTTGCTAAATGGGCATGAATTTTATCAATTCAGGTAGAAATAATGTGGACAAACCTTTTGGGGCATGATGAATAAAGACCTTACATTGATGAGTATTCACTATTGTTGAAACTCTGTCAGATTCCTTATACTCATTAACTCTTTACTGGAAGAGGCAATGTTTTATTACTAGACTCTTATTCTAGTTGTTTCCTGCTGGGTAACAACTGCTCCCCTTTAATGTCATAAGGAAACTACAGTTTTTCATACTCATGCTGTGGCTAAGAAGTTTGGACCGTGGATATAATTTGTCTTTATGCCCACTGCTTAGCTGGGAGGACTCTACTGTCAACTGAGGAAAACTTCATTCAGACATTTAGAACATGTACAGAATGTTAAAGATCTGAGCAAAAGAAAGAAAAGAAAAGAAAAGAAAGAAAGAAGGTAAACTTTCTCTGTTTGCAGATGACATCATCTTATACACATGGAGCCCTAAACAAATATAAATAATAATATAACATTGTTAGAATACCAAAAACAAGAGTAATAAAAGAAAAAAAGCTACATACATTGAACTCTGTGAAAATTAAGAGTTTGGGGCCATCGCAAGACATTATCAAAAAGGAGAATATAAACCTACAAAATGAGAAAAATGTTGAGAGCCACAGCCGAAGGGGCCCCAGCAAACTTCCAGCTGCCAGCAAACTTACAGCTGCCGGCTGATGATTGGCTCACAGCAGCCCCAGCAACATCTAGCTGATTGGCTCCTCTGCGGTGATGCTCATTGGGCTGTTTCCCTGACCTTTCAGACCACGGAGCTGCTCATTGGGGGACTTTTTTGGCTCCACCCACATGACCCAGCCAATCGGCCTCAAGAGCAGGAGGATTGTGGGAGGTGGAGAGAAGCTTGTGGGGGAGAGAGAGGCTTGTGGAAAGCCGGTGGTGGCAGTTGAGGCTCTGAGGGTTTTTCCTGAGAGGCTGTTTTGTTTGGTGTGTGTGGTTCTAAAAATAAAGTTAGTTTCTTTTGACAAGTGGCTCCTGATTGTGCCCAGCCAGACTGTGGCATTTGGTGGCTCGCACGGGGAGCGACTGAGGGTAAGTGAAACTGCTCGCCCCTGAGGGCAGGGCAAGAGGATGGGTAGCCATTTTAAGATTCCTCTTTTATTTTGCTTCACTTTTGTTTTAAGTTGCCTGTCCCTGGAGATGAGTGAGACGGAAGAAAAACCGCTCACATCTGAGGAAAAACTATTTACGTCTGAGGAACACATAGGGAGAAAGGACGGATGCACATGTCAGGAGGATAGAAAGGCTATAATGATTTTTTGTTGTTCCCTTTTTATTTCATTCTGTCTCGGTTTTGTTTGGCGTCATCTTGTTGGGTTGTATTATAGTAGAAATATGGGATCAGAAATTAGTAAAAAACAAACTGAAAGAGTGTTAAGTAAATTGTTAGAGGAAGGAGGCATCTCAGTAAAATCAAGAACAGTCAGAGCATACGTTGATACAATACAAAAATGTAGCCCATGGCTTTTTAAGGAGGAGTTGTTAAATATATC
>NW_026013379.1:0-2581 GCF_001458135.2 Marmota marmota marmota | reverse complement strand
GGGAAGTCCTAAAGCAAAGACATCTATGCAACACTGACCCATCATTCTTCAAATTAATTTGATGGTGGAACCCTTTTGGCAGAATAACAAGGAACATACCATCTCCTGCTGGTTTGGGAAACAGTGTTCTTGGCTTGGCAAGCCTGCATGGAAAGGGTTATCGTGGTGTGTGTCATTGTGTATATCATAGTGTATGCTCACACAAACCCCATTGCAATTGCATTGGTCATTCACTCCTTGTGGCCTCTGGATGCAATAACAGACATGGAAATCAAAATGCATGAAGCTGCTAACCATATGGTACAGCATACAGTTTTACACTCAGAGCAGAGATGGGACCACCTGGGTCCCTCTAATTAACCTATTGGGTGACTTTCTTCTCTTGATGGTTCTGTACATGCTCTGTTCTCTCTGGTGTGCCCTTCCTCTGCTTCTTTGATTCTTGAAGTTCTACTTTCTCTTCAGGGTTACTTCAGACACCCTCTCTCCCCTTCTGTAAAGCAAGGTGCTTTTTGACCCTGTCCTTCTCTCTCTCCAAGAAGGAATTGGGAACCCCTCTTCTGCTGTTCTTATACACAGGTGTCCTGTTGAATAGCCTGTCTCCACTATATCAAAGGAGTTTAACTTCAGTTTGCCTAAACAAGGACCTAAAGAACTTATTAAGATACAGATGCCTCCATCTCACTAAAAATTCCAATTCAGTAACTCTTGATGTACATTTAGTAGCTCTAGAATGTGCATTTTTAACAAGCCCAAGGCAAAATTCTCAGGCACATGATTCTCAGAATCCCCTTTAGCTATGTGAAGATGAGCCACCTCTACTTTTGTTTATTTTTCATATAGTAGTCATAAAATAAATGTTGAATGAGTAAATGAATGAAAAAAACTCCAATTTCCTCCTCTGTAAAATGACGGAGTCACTCAGTTTTCTCCTAATTCAACTTCTCTTTAAAATTTTTGAATTATTTTACTCCAAATACCTGTACCCTCTGTAGTCTAAGCAGCAGACATACAAAATACAAAGCTTGTGAAGCCATCAGGGAAACCTGCTGAAGAGGATTTAGTCCCAGCTAATATTTAGCAAATGACTCAGGACTCACAAAGAACCATATTTTGGGAACAACCAATTTTATCACAGGCTAGAGACACAAAGAGAGGCATACACTTGCACCCATGTGAATTCAGCTTCATTCTCTCCTGTAAGTATGAGAACCCAGCAGGCACACTGTCAGGCTTGACAAGCTCCCAAGTTAGGCAATTAGGGAGCTGGGTATTATGGGAAATCAGGGTCAAGGAGGAGGGCTTGGGATGGTCAGCTGCCATCTTGCCAGGCAGAGGGCACAGACCGTCAGAGCTGTCAGAGACCCTGACTCTGCTACAACCACTTCTCAACGGATAGAACCCAGGGCCTTGCTCAGTGGAGCATGGGCTCTACCACTGATACACCCCCAGCCCTCTGTGGTGTCTTTGACTTTCCTTTCCCTGTAGGGTTCAAGAGGCAATTCCAGCTTCTTATAAGAGCTGTGGCCTAAGAAAAATGAAGTCTCCCATTACTTATAACCTCTCAGCATTTCAGAGGAAAAAGGTTAGCTATGGCTGCCAAGATCCAGCAAATATTTGGTTAGCTTGGAAAGAATGGGTGCTCATTTTCCAATTCTCACAGATTTCTCGATGCCCAGTTCCTTTTATTAAAAACGTTAAATCCAGAGATAAAGTCGAATGGCACTCCAGGCTCTAAGCATTCATCTGTATCCCGGGGAGCAGAACCCAAGATCTAAACAAAGAAAAGCTAAATCAATAGAACTCATGAATTTCCTCTAGGAACAGGACCCAAATGTAGCAGAAGAATAAGCAGAGAGGCTCCTCTCTGCCGTTTTCTTTGAGTGGGTATTTATGGGAAAGGCTAGGGAATGTTCTTTCTATTGATGAGGGACAGCAACCATGCCTACTGCCTACGGCCTTTTTATTTTGTACAACCTGTGAATTAAGAATCTTTTTTTACCTTTTTAAATAGTTGGTAAAAAAAATTAGAAAGAGAATATTTTATGACATCTGAAGATGAGATGAAATTCAGATTTGCATTCCATAAATAAAGTTTTATTGGAACCCAGCCACACCCGTTTGTTTGCATATTGTCTATGACTGCTTTTGAGCTACACTGGCAGAGTAGTTCAGAGACCAGATAGCCCTCAAAGCCTAAAATATGTACCATCTGCCTCTTCACAGAAGTTTGCATACCTCGGGAGAAGGGGATGAAAGACTTGCTGCTCACTGTTATTTGAATGGAATACTACAAAACATATATGTACAGTTAAATAATTATAAAGCAAACATCTAAATAACCTAACATGTGGATCAAGAAATAAAACCTGTTGGTCAGCAGCCCAGGAGTCCCCTATGTGCCTTTCTCCCCAACTGGAGTTGATAAGTATCTGGGTAATATTTTCCCTGCTGTTCTGTATAGCACCAAAACTCTGTAATTGAATTTGGCTTGTTTTGAAGTATGTGCTAATAGAATAATATTGTGTATTTGCCTCTGTCTGCCTCTCTCTGTTTTAGTCAGCTTTTTTTTTTTTTTTTT
>NW_026013378.1:0-2581 GCF_001458135.2 Marmota marmota marmota | reverse complement strand
TGTACTGTTATCTGCTCGGCCAGTGTCCAAGTAAAACAGGGCAATAGGAAAATAGGAAGTTAATCAACATTGAACCCTTTTGCAGAGACTCTTTATCTAACAGTCCTAAAGACAGCCATGGTGAAGAATTCTGGAGAAGCCCAGTTAAGACTTTCCTGTGGAGGAAGGGGGTGACATTTAAATACAAGGAGAACAGAGGGAGAAACATGATGGGTTTCTATAAAAGGGCTTGAAATCAAGGAAAAGAGACAGGATCTTGGAGAAGGGCAGCCTCAAGCAAGGAGCTAGGCCCAGGAATGGAGATCCAAGTGCATTGGCAATGAAAGGGGTCCCATGAAAACAGATAGGGCTAGAAAGGGGAGGGAGGGGAGAACTGGGTGCAGGTGGTGCAGGGAGAGGAGGGCTCAAGGCCCAGGTCCACTGATGAGTGTGATGGTTGGGGAGCAGGGCCCGGACTAAGGGAGGCTAAAGGGTCCAGAAAAAGGGAATGGACTATATTTTCCCAAAGAGAGCCTGCAGGGCCAAAGTCCAGGTCCATTCCCTTGGCCCTGGTGAGCATCCTGGTAAAAGGATCAGGAAATGGGGCACCATAGTGCCAGTGAAAACAGGAGGTCCCAAGGAGTGCACAGCAGGAAGTGCCAGAGGACACCTGTTAATGGGGTGGGGACCAGGAACCCAGGAGGGATACCAGGCTAGGGACATAGACGAGGGCCCCATCCTGAACGAGCAGGGAAGTGTGGGGCTGCGCAGGCAAGCTGCACTAGGGTTCTGCCATGCAGGGAAGACAAGGGGAGCAGGGAAGCAGCCCACACGAGGGGCCCCCTGTACAAGCCCAGGGAAGTACAGAGTAAGAAAGGCCACCAGAGGCTCAAGTGAGGAAACAGGCCAGGGAATTGAGAGAAAAGGGCCAGGGATAGGGCCAGGGGATCAGAACAGTGAACATGACAGAGGAGGAAAGGCAGGGGATTTGGCAGTGGGGAGGCAGGTTCCAGGCCCAGGGCCATTGCCAGGACTCAGGTTTCCAAGAGTAAGACCAAGGGCCCAAGGAGAGCAAGAGGCCAAGGGTAGGGATAGGACTTTCTTTCCCATGAGATGTGCTGACCAGATGGGGGCCTGGCAAGGGATGGGGGCCATGAGGAATAAGATGGGAGGGCAGGGCAGGGGGTCACGGTGGGTGTGGAGAGGGTCAAGAGCCAGGACCCAAGCCAGGATACCTGGCAAGGGACCGATCCCAGCAACAGAACATTAGAAACCCAAGAAGCAGGAGGCCGGCACTCCAGGGGAAAGTACAAGTGGAAAGAGAGGAAGGATCGATGCTAGGATGTGCGAAGTGACACCTTGTGATGCCATGTAACATGAGGAACAACGTCCGGGGCGCAGGCAAGCATCCAGGTCTGGAAACTGGAGTGTGAAAGTTCAGGGTTAGGGATGGCTGGGTTGGGGTAAGGGCATTAAGCAAGGCTAGATGGTAGGGGATGGGAGGGAGATGTCGCACATGGCATGGACAGAGAAAGGCTCAAGTCCATTGCCAGGTGTCAAGGTTTGGAAGGCAAAGGGGGCCCAGGCGAGGAGCAGGTCTGTGTTTTCCATAGAGAGCCTTCAGGGCCCAGAGGCCAGCCAATTCCGCACCTCTGACCCAGGTGAGTAGATCTTCAGAGAAGGACTGGACCAAAGGAGGGGCAATAGCGGGCACTTTGAGGTTATACCTGTGGTGCAGAGTTTGGGGTGGGGTCGGTGGGGAGCCAGGACCCCTTCAAGTATCCCAGGCTAGAGAGAAAATGGGGGAGGTAAGGGTCCGGGCAGTGCCAGGATACTACAGTACAAGGAGAACAGAGAGAAGGCCCAGAGGGGGCTGGAAAAATGAGCCGGGAATCACGGGACAGGGACAAAATCCTTGAGAAGGGCAGCCAGTAGTTCAAGCAAGGGATGAGGCCAAGGAATGGAGAGCCAAGTAGCAAGACCTAGCCTGGTGTCTCATGAAAACAGACAGGGCTGGGGAGGGGAGGGAGAATAGAAATGGAAGCAGGTGGCGCAGGGAGAGGAGGGCTCAAAGACCAAATGTACTGCTGGGTGTCAGGTTTGTGGAGTAAGGCCCAGGCTGATGGAGGCCAAAGGGACCAGGCAAGGGGCAGGGCTACATTTTCCCAAAGGGAGCTTGAAGGGCCAAAAAGCCAGGTCAAGTCCTCAGCCCTGGTGTGCATCCTAGTAAAGGGATCAGGAAAGTGGGCACAGCAGGGCCAGGGACAACAGGAGGTCCAAAGAATGGCACAGCACAATAGGCCAGTGGATTGTGTTGTTGGGTTGGGGATTAGGACCCCAGCAAGGAGATCATGCTAGGGACTTAGATGTAGTCCCATGCCATGGTAGAGCATGAAAGAGCAGGACCAGGAAGGTAGAGAGCACTATGGTGCTTCAAGGAAGGGAAGTTAAGGGAAGCAGAAAATTGGCCCAAGCAAGGAGCCCAAGCCCAGGGACACTGAGAGCAAGAATGGGCACCGGAGGCTCCAAGAAGGAACAAGGCTAGGGAATTGAGAACCAAGGGCCAAGGCTGGGACAGGGGCTCAGGACAGTATACAGGGCA
>NW_026013377.1:0-9193 GCF_001458135.2 Marmota marmota marmota | reverse complement strand
AGTTTATAAATCAAGAAAAGTTCTTTGATTTTAATAATATAGAACTCTGATATTGAAAAAATAAATTTTTCTCACATGTTTAATTGAACAAACACACCCAAACATGCATTCACACACATTCACATGCTTTTTTCTTTTTCTGAACTAAGGTTATATCAAAGCTGAGAAGTAGAAGACATATGTAGGTATCATATTTCTTAGAAGAAGAATGTATCAGCTTTGGTTTTCTGAAAAATGCTTCAGGAAAAGAATTAATTTAACAGGTTCACAACGCTGTTCTGAGGCTGGAGGTTTTTCAGGGATGGGATGTAAGAGGTATACCACAAAATATGGCACCTTAACACCTGGAGAAGCTGCGAAAACAGATTATAAAACCTGGTAAATTCACGTTCTAAAGTCCACTCATTCTTCTCCCCTGAAACAGATCGCAAAACCCTCATTTGAGAGGCACCCTCCCTATACCCAAAGGAAAGAAACATTCTTACCTCTGAAGACAGACAGACCCAGAAAAATCTGAATGAAGGCCTTACCAAGTGCCACCCCACCCCTATTTATTACCATTGGATCATTTTCATTTGTCCAAGCATAGTTCTTCACATTTCTCCACCTCTATGGAGAATACCACCAAAAAGATTGGCACAGAGTAGAGGAGATGTAGAGAAGAAGCGTAATTAACAAATGCTTGGTATTGGGGTCCCTTTATCTATATACTTTATTTCTAAGAACATATTTAGCTTATTGAATTAATTATTCAGAAATTCCTTAAGCTTTCCTTTGAACCTATTCATCTTTAGGTCACAGAGCATTGATGATTTCTCTGATAGAAACCAAATTGAGCTATAGAGAATCAGGAACCCACTACTTAATCTCCCATAGTACCATGTGCTTATGTTCTGAAATTTATCACAGTTCTATTTTATATTCAGATGAGAGTTAATTTAATATTTACATACCACTTTATCTTCAGCATTTACAACATTGTCTGGCTGAGTATGCACTCAATGTGTATTTAAGGAATAAATGCATCAATGAAGTAATGAATGAAAGTAGAGGTGATTATAATAAAACATTTTATCACAATCCTACTGAAAACCCTACTAAGTAATAAGTAATAGCCTGCAGATCACGTATATACTTATATCTTACAGTATTGGCAGACCAAGCAAATCAAACAGTGGACTTTGAGTAGATTAACATAGTAACTTTTGACTTATTGCCCCTTGTCACTCTAGAATAGATAAACCAGTTTCCATTTCTAAATATGATACATTCAATGTAAAATTTAATTCCACTGAACATTATAATTTTAATCCTACTGAACATTTTTTTATTCATTGTAAATATGTTAATCATTTATTTTAACTGTTTCTAATTTAAAACAAAATACAGTCTGTGGTAGATTTGTATTCATTTCAGACTTACCTAGTTATCTAGAATCCTTCCTATTCCTTTCCTATGGGAATCTCCTAATGATCCTAAAATATTTGTGCACATACGGGTGGTTTTCAATCAATTTTAGAATATCAAATGGTGATGATTTGAGGAATCCTCTAAAAGCAAGTTAAGAAACTAAAAAAAGCATATTTTAATAGTTATGATAATTTTAAAAGAACACTTCATTTTTAAAATAATTGTGTTATGACCACATAGTAGTTAACCAATATTTCAACAGAAAAAAAGAAATCAAGAATAATCGATAGATTATTTTCCCAAGTGTAGAGACCCATATTTTGTTATCATAAGGAAGATTTGTGATGATATTATTTAATTAGTATTTGCTGAGAGAGACTATTAGGCATAATGGAATCTGCAGAAAATAAAGGCTGTTTATAGCCTCCCATTAGCTAATGGGACCTTGGACAAACAATTCTGACCCTCAGGTTTTTCATCAGTAAATGAGGCGCTTAGATTAATAAATTTAAAATCCAAAGTTACACAGTTCTTCATGATGGTCCTAGACTCTATCATTCCAGTAATGATAAATTTTTCAATGGCAAATTTGTGGAATTATTATAAATAATTTGTAATAATGTAAATTTTAATAATAACCAAGACAAATTTGAGACTTATAACCCAGAGTAGGTATTTTCTTCTTGACTTAAAGAAAATGTGTTTTAATGAAACTTGATAGAAATAAAAATGTAGATTTTGCATGTATGATATTTAGAGCATAAGAGATAAAAGCTTAGCTGATTATTTATAGTTGAACAACTCTCAGTATATTGCATTAAGTAGCCTGAATTTTAGAGATTTTACTGGTTGACAGTTTGATATGAAAATATATTTAGGAATAAAGAAATTAATCATTGAGAAATGTCAAAACAAAGGTGGACTAAGGGGGGTAAAATAGTAGGAAATCAATAAATAATAATTCTTTTAGCTCTTAAAAGCTTTTAAGTAATTGATTGGTAAGAAAGAGCATCTAATCAGCAATGATGCATGATGATGAGTTCCATCTCTCCCCAACTGTCTTGTATGCTTCCCCAATCTCTTCTGAGGCTTCAAACTCTACAAAAACAAGTGGTGTTCTCACTATTTACAACAGACACAGTTTACCATCAATCTTATCAAGAGATATTGTCTGAGTTCCTTCTGTCAAAGAAATGTCATTCTCAAACTATTATATATAATAATTTCAACCAATATATTGTGTTGCTATTGCTTATTAAGTTGAAAAATTGGTTATATGCAATGTAGTAGCTTTAATCTGGGTTTAAATAAGACTAACAAGTATGTAAAAGGTCCACTTGTTCTTACATTTGATAGAGATGTCCAAAGGGTTTATACTTGTCTTCCTTCAACTCTCAAAGTCAGAAACTGAATTACTCTCTTTCAATCAACATACCTAGACTATTTGTAATGATGTATTAATATTTTATTTTGCCATTTTAAGCTTTATTTATTTTTTAAATATTTTTTTAGTTGTTGTTGGACCTTTATTTTATTTATTTGTATATGGTGCTGAGAATCAAACCCAGTGTGTCACGCATGCTAGGCAAGCGTACTACCACTGAGCTACAACCCTAGCCCTTAAGCTTTATTTAAATAAACACATGTGAGTAAGAGGATTCAGCTAATAGATCCTTGACTTGCTTACATTTTTTGCCACCCTTCTCTTCTCACATTTCGCATGTCATTGCAGGGCGAGACCTGATGGAGTAGGTGAACATACTAAAGCTTATCATCTTCTCAAAGCTAACACTGCTGCTTATCCAAACTTGAATTTCCAATTTGGGCATTTTGTGTAAAGGGTTTGCTGAATTCATAGTTTGGACAAATGCCAAAGGAGCAAATTTAACCTAACCTGAGGCAAATCCAAATTTTACTATCACAGAATGAATTTCTGGAAGACAAGGAAAAAATGTGAGCATTATTTAGAATTTTTCTTACTAAAATGTTGAATAGCTAATTTGTAGAAATTTGACATTATAATACATTCACTTTTTGGCACTTTTCATGGCTCTTTTGTTCCAATAGTTACTCTATTGTAAAGCTTCAATATCGAATGGATGCTCAAATATCATACTTGATAATTGCTATGACAATCTTATACCTTTAAGAATGTTTATTTTTATTCTTAATGCAATGATTAACTAAGGCAGGAAATGTAACAATTTATTTTTACATATGCATATGTGAAATTTTTAATTAAGCTGTATTTTACAACTGGAATAATAAAGGTAAGTGTACTTATGCAAATTAAATGCTTGTGATTTTTTTATAACTAATAAGGAGTTAATGAACTTTCTTTAATAAATTAACAAATAGAAGTTTGAAAATTGAAACAATATTCAGGATTCTCAGCATATTTTATAAACAAATGCAATTGAGATTTTGAAAGGTAGATACTCCTGAACTTCATAGAAGTCCGTGAAGAAATAAACATGTTTCATCTAATTTTGTCAGTGGGAACTGCAGTTATTGGTGCTATAAGAAATCTGTATTTCTTCCTATAGTAAATAACCAAGATAAAAACTTACTTCCATATTAGCTTTAGAATTTGAAGACTAGTAGAGATGATATGTTATTGACCCAATCTACAAATTTTAACAGTTAAAATACTAATAATCCAAAAAAATGAATGTGATTTCTCTAATTTATCATTTTATTTATATTTGTATATACCTACTGCTTCAAAAATTACTTGAAATAAAAATGTCTTTAATCATTGGATCCAGATATATGGCAACATAGCAATGGAATTGCATGCAAGTGTTTAAAATAACATTTCTAAGCAGAGACTCAATGTTCTAACACAGTGGCACAGGCAATGATTTCTTTAACAGGATGTATAAAGCTTAAGAAGTAAAACCAAGAATCAATAAGTGAGATGCCATCACATTAAAAAAGCTTCTGCACAGCAAAGGAAATCATAAAGAACTTACAGAATAGGCTATCTTTGCCAGCTATTCCTCCAACAAGGGATTAATATCCAGAATATATAAAGTACTCAAAAAGCTTAACACAAAAAAGACAAATAATCCAATCAATAAATGGGCAAATTAACTAAACAGCAACTTCTCAAAAGAAGAATCACAAATGGCCAACAAGTATATGAAGAAAAAAAATGTTCACTGTCCCTGGAAATCAGGGAAATGCAAATCAAAATTACACTGAGATTCCATCTCACTTCAGTTAGAATGGTGTTCAAGAATAAAAATAATAATAAATTCTGGAGAGCATGTAGGGGGAAAGGTACACTTATATGTTGTTGGTAGGACGGCAAATTAGTACAACCACATTGGAAAGAAGTATGGATATTTCTTGAAAGACTGGGAATGGAGCTACCATATGACCCAGCTATTCCACTCCTCATTATGTATCCAAAAGAACTAAAATCAGCATACTACAGTGATACAGACACATCAATGTTTACAGCAGTCAAACTCACAATAGCTTTGTCTTGGAATCAGCCCAGATGCCTGTCAACAATTGAATTGGATTAAGAAAATGTGGTGTATATACACCATGTAGTTTTACTCAGCCATAAAGAAGAATGAAATTATGGCACTTGCCAGTAAATGGATAGAACTGGAGAACATTATGATAAGTGAAAAAGCCAAAATCAGAAAATCAAGAGTCTTTTTTTTTTTCATATGTGTAAGCAAGAGCAAAGTAAGGGATAAGGGAGGTGGGGCTGGATCTCCTGAAGATAGAGGGAAGATTGGTGGAGTAGAAAGAGATTGAGGGTGAGGGAGGAGGGACAGGAAAGGGGAGGAAATGCAGAACGAATTTGAGAAAATTATGCTATGAGTATGTATAGATATACCACAAAGAATTCTACCTTTATGTGTATCTATAAAGCAAAAATTAAAAAATATATATATATAAATGAAAGGAAGACCAGTAGAGTATGGAAAGGGAAATAGATTGGAGGAAGGGAGGGAAATAAGAGTCAATGAGAACTTAAATGGAACAAATTAAATTCCATGATGTATGATTATGTCAACACAAACACCAACTATTATGCATAATTATTATTTCCTAATAAAACATTATTTTAAGACGACATTTCTCAATTTTGACCTGGATTTTAACATTCATTTAATACACACTTTATTTAATGTCTTTCCTGAAATAAAATGATTAACAGGGTCTTTACATCAGATATCATAAGAAACACTTGTACTCTAAAAGAATGCAATTTTTATTCTTTCTACAACTGGTTTCAGCAATCAACTATTTCTCTACAATCAACTGTTAGATGTATTATGTATTTTGTCACTAAAAGTATAGTATTTTGACATCTATTAAAGTAGACTTTTCAACATGAAAACTTTTATTATATCTTGTCAGCACATCTTGTATAAATAGATGACAAGAAAGTTATAAAACCTATTTTCTGGAGCTTGGCTAATGGAGATGAAAACTTCCCATTATTTTTCTGTTTATGAGCAATAATTCTGTCACATATCACATTAACCACTTTCTAAACATGTAACTAAAGGATGTGAAAAAATTAAGACTGTGATCTCAAAATTAATACAGCCGTAATCATATTTGTTCTATTGTCTGTGAAAAGTACATAACAATCACAGAATTTTTATTCCATAAATATTTCTTTAAAATAGATTCTATATGGCTACTTTTATATGAGGTCAAGAAATTTGTAATCAAGAAACTAAAGCAAAGACAGAATTTATTGAAGATGATGACAATCTATTATTGACACAATCATTGATCATAAAAAAAATTCAGAGCAACACAAATAGTGTAGATCCAGGTATTTAGGAAATAGTGTACTTGAATCAAACATTGGTACTAAAGCCAAACATTAATAACTATACGTTATATTCAGTTTTTCCCTCCTCCAGTCCAGCCCAATGTCAAGAGGCACCCACATTCTGTTGAGGAAATGAATCTAGACAACTTTCTGGCCATCTTCTTCCAAGTGGTAAATATCTATGCATTCAAGGATCTCACCTTCATCTATAGACCCTTGAGACATTAATACCTACATAGATGAAATAAGAGAAAAATTTAAAAATCTCATCATGTGCTTACATTCACCTTTCTAATTCATTGGCCTTCTCACTGAATAATCAGTGTTTCGTCCCTGGAACTCTGAAATTTATTTTAGAGATAATTCATAGGAAAGAACAACATTCTACATATGATGTTCAACAATAAAATTTTGCAACAGGCAATAGTGTTGTGATGCACAATTTTTCTGGAAGAGAATTCTGTTTTTTCTTTTATCCTTTAACATGTTCAGAATCAAGCTCAATTTGATGAAGAGTTTTTATATAAAGCATGTATTTGGAAACAGGAAGACAACGATTTTCAGCCAATTAAGAGAGAAGGAGAAGAAGGAGTGGAAACAGAGGCACGAGGCAGTCAAATGCACACCACTTGGTCCTGATGAGGGAAAAGTACATTAGGTAATTGTCCATAGATGGAAGCCCCAACCTCACCCTGTACCAACCTGAGCTCATCACATCCACTTTTTGGTTGCCTGAGGGAGGCCCTGAGAGATCATTTTTTTATAGAACTTTAGTACTGATGGAACTCAGCTAAAGAAGACAGGGCTAGGAGCATGACAAGAAGCTGGTAACTTGGCATCCCAGGACCCTGTCATATCACTTCTGCTGTGAAACTATTCAAGCACCAGATAATCATTGCAGGAAAGAAGCAAAAGGAAGGACAAACTGTCCTAAAATTTGATAATCTTTTATTCCAAAGAGACTAAACACTACTTAAAGAGAAAACTTAAATTAACCTACCTAAGATAAGTCAAGGAAAAGGAAAAAGAAAATAAACAGGCAAAAGAGAATAGGAAATAGGAATGATGGGGAAAAGAGAAAAAATAAAAGGAAACCTTTTTTTTTTTTTTTTTTTTTTGGTATTTGGTGGTGCTGGGAATTGAACCAAGTGCCCTGCACATGCTAGCTGAGTACCCTGCCACTGAACCACATCTCCACCCGAGGAAACATTTTTTTAATTGACAAATCAAAATTATAGACATTTATGGTATATAATAAGATGTTTCAACATATGTATACATTGTAGCATGATTGAATCAAACTAATTGATACATCTACCACCTGACTCCTTGCATTTTTTGATAGGAACATTTAAAATATACTCTTAATAATGTTGAAATATATAATAAAGATACCCCTAATTTATAATGGGGATACATCCCAGTTATCCAATAATAAGTTGAAAATATTATAAATAAAAAATCCATTTAATATACCTAAACTACCAAACATCATAGATTAGTCATTCAGTGCCTTGTGGCTAATTGGTCATTTAACCTGGTGATGATGGCTGATGGAGCTCTGTTCACTACTGCTGCCCAACGCCTCAGGAACATAAGGGACTGTGTACTACTAGTCTAAGAAAAAAACAATTGAGAATTTAAAGTATGGTTCTATTTAATGCATACAGCTTTTTTTTTACCATTGTAAAGTTGAAAATTTGTAAGATGAAGCATCATTAAGTCAGGAACTGTCTGTACATATATAATTAACTATGATTACCATATTGTAACTAAATGAAGAGACAACCCACAGACCAGGAGAAAGTGTATACAAACCATTCACTGATAAGGGACTAAAATCCCTTATATAACTCTGTTAAAAAATCTGATTAAAAAAATAGGTCAGTGACCTGAACAGACATTTCTTAAAAGAAGACAGATGAGGAGCCAAATGATATGAACAAAATGCTCACCATTTCTAAACATCAAGAAAATGCAAAATAAAAGCATGTTGAAATAATATCTCACACCTGTTAAAATGGCTATTGTCAAAAAGGAAGTTTCTTGGCTGGGGCTCAGTGGTAGAGCACTTGCCTAGCATGTGTGAGGCACTGAATTTGGTACTCAGTACTGCATATAAATAAATAAAATAAAGGCCCACCAACAACTAAAAAATATTTTTAAAAAAGGAAGCTTCTTTGGTTTAATATTTGGCTGCTGCTGTTACATCTTATTAGAATATTTCAAAATGTCTGTGAATTATTTCAAAATCTAGAGAGTGCCAAGAAAAGTTGTAGTATTGTGTTAAAGTTCTTACTGAATTTAAAAAGAATAAAATCAGGAGGGACATTAGGGAAAGGGGTGTAAGAAGGCCATTTTCCAAGGCTAGAAGGAAAAAAAGAATGTCTGATGGAGAAACCCTGGTTCCAATTGTCTCTTTACCTCTAAAATTCTCTATTCAGGACACTTAACTCCCTCCTTAGCCTCAGAGTAAACAAGAATCTTCTCCTTGAGATTGATAATAAGCAACAATGTGGAAGGAAGCCCACCACACCCATCCTTGCAGGAGTCCTTCTCTCACTCTCCCTCTTGGGAAAGAACTGAGAATACCCTCTCCACTAAAATGTGATTACCTAGTATCTAGGTTGTATTGACTGGCTTTGGTCTGGAGGCCAATACACTAGGTAAAAAATATTTCCAGGAAAAAATATTGTGTAAGTCTAACTAAATCAATAAATGACATTGAAAGGCTATTATTATGTGGCACACAGCCTGTTTTTTACCATATTAGATCAATAGCTACAATTTAAAAAATCTATTCATTCAAGTACTTCGGAGTTATGTGTCATAAATTTCAAATGCCTTTGGCAAGTTGGAAAACTCACTACTTTCAGACAATAAAAGTGGAAAAGGTCAATTAAGTAATAATCTATTCTGCTGTGGCAAGATTCTCTTCCCTAACAATGCCAAACTCTGAATTCATTTTTT
>NW_026013376.1:0-2581 GCF_001458135.2 Marmota marmota marmota | reverse complement strand
AGTCCTATTAAGGAATTTGGAGCCCGACCCAACAATATGTAGATCGGAGCCAACTTTTTCTTCTATCAGGCGCAGAGTCTCTGATTTGATATCAAGCTCCTTGATCCATTTTGAGTTAACTTTTGTGCATGGCGAGAGAAGGGGATTCAGTTTCATTTTGTTGCATATGGATTTCCAGTTTTCCCAACACCATTTATTGAAGATGCTATCCTTCCTCCATTGCATGCTTTTAGCCCCTTTATGAAATATAAGAAAGTTGTAACTTTGTGGATTAGTCTCTGTGTCCTCTATTCTGTACCATTGGTCCACCCGCCTGTTTTGGTACCAGTACCATGCTGTTTTTGTTACTATTGCTCTGTAATATAGTTTGAAATCTGGTATCGCTATACCGCCTGATTCACACTTCCTGCTTAGAGTTGCTTAGTTTTCAAGCCAATTCCTCCTTGCCTTTTTGCCTAATATTTTTACCCAAATTAGATGCTCAGTCATTTGGTTCCAGTAGAAATTTCAAACCATGAATACCTAGCTGCCCCCACCCCAAACACACACATGACCTCTAAGCCCAGCTCCACTCTTAACCATAATAAAAACCATAGGTGACTCACCACCACCTTACTCCCAACTCACTACAGATTAAGCCTTAGGCCTTTTCCTTAGGGAGATATTTTGCTATTTACTATGTGAGTAATAAACTGCATAAGTTTCCTATAGCTGCTGTAAGTTACCACAAACTTGATGGTTTATAACTATAGATTTCTCAGAGTTCTGAAGGCCAAGAGTCCAAAATCAGTTTCACTTGTCTGAAATCAGGGTGTAGGTAGGACCACACTCCATTTCCAGGTTCTAATGGAGAATCCATGCATCTATGGTTTCTTCCAGCCTGGATGACTGCTGATATTCCTTTGCTGCAGTCAGTCTGGGCACAATTCACGAGCCACTTATTAAGCAGGAACGAACTTTATTTTTTGAACACATACACAGCACCAACTGCCACCACTGGCTCTTCAGGCAGCACCTCAAACACTCTTGAGGCAGATTGGCTGGTTCGCGTGGGTGGAGCCAAAAGAGTCCCCCAATGAGCAGCTCCGTGGTCTAAAAGGGCAGGGAAACAGCCCAATGAGCATCACCGCAGAGTAGCCAATCAGCTGGTGCTGGGGCCACGGTGAGCCAATCAGCTGGTTGCTGGGGCCGCTTCAGCTGCGGCTCTCAACATCTCCCCCTCTCTGTTTAATTAAACAACAAGCATGTGGCTTAGGGACCGTGCCTGTCTTAGGTTGTCAAATACTACATATAGTCCTTACCCGTCATCGGATGAGCTGACCTCAAGGCATCAGCCTCCTGTCTTAGGTTGGTACCATTGCAATTGGATCTTACCCATCATTGGCTACTGGTCCAGCATACAGCCACACCTGTGGATACTAGTGGGGGGGTGAGGTTCTTTGCCTCACCTCTGTTGGCCCCCAAATTTTAGCTGAATGACCATCACAAGCAGAAGGGAGAAGAATACACCAAGCCAATTGACGGCTCCTTTTGGAATAATTGTACCACCGATGACATCATCAGCAAAAATACCCCGGCACTACCACAAGTCGCTGCACCAACAGATAGTTCACAATGCATATAAGTGATACATAGTCCAGGCAAGTTCTGCAAGCAGTTGTGATACATAGTCCAGGCAAGTTCTGCAAGCAGTTCAGTGATAGCTATTTTAGAAGCTGTAGTTTGGTTTTATCTTTGTCTTCACCGGCACTGGGATGATGATAGGAATTCTGGCAGTGATGGCTAAAGAAAATTTATGTAACACTCCAGCAGGCACTAAAAGAAAGCAATTTTGTGAACAATTTACATTATCTTGAACAGAAATATTAAATATAATGAAAAGGAAAGGTGAAAGTAAACAAACAGATCTGTTAACCTCCTTTTTTGTTCACATATTAAAACAATCCTCAACAGCTGTTTACCCAATTTAAATTAAACCATTCAAAACAAGTGAATAAGAAAAAAAAATTTGGATCCATTTTTACATGAGCGTTCGTCATATATGATATATGGACATACGCACATACAAACATACAACGCAAAACACAAGTGTGCACACATAATATAATACATACAACATATAACATAATAGTAAAGGCTTTGTAACTTTTTACAGGTGAAATCTCCATTGCAATGTTTAAAAACTTCATAGTCAAAAAATAGAACTGATCAGCAAAACATTAACCTAGGTCTGTATGAGCTCAAAAAACAAAATAGAACTTCATGATGTGGGAAAGGGCAATAACAAAATAGATATTGAAAAAAGCATCCTGGTTTCATTAGCATCTAGGTGTGGAGAACCACTGTCGCAGATGTAATGATAGCCAAACTGGGGTTCTGGATATCAGCTGTTATGGATTTGAACCAAATCATCTTCTTTTTGGTCTGTAGAAATCGCTTTAGGTAATCTCTCTGGAATCCAAATCAGCTGCTGTTCTCCCTGTGGAAACACACAAACAGACCCCTGACTCCAGACAATCACTGGGTCAGGACCTTTCCATTGTCCTGTTAGAATATCCTTCCAAAGTACCTTGGGCTTATG
>NW_026013375.1:0-2581 GCF_001458135.2 Marmota marmota marmota | reverse complement strand
ATAGGATTAAGTCTAGGTGTAGGGTTAGGGTTTGGTTTAGGTTAAGTGTTAGGGTTAGGGTTATGATTTGGTTTTGTTTTAGGGCTAAGGGTGGAGTTAGGGGTAGTTTTAGGATTAATGTTAGGATTAGGGCTAGTGTTAGTGTGAGGTTTAGGCTTAGGTTTAGGGTAGATTTAGAGTTAGGTTTAGATCTAGGATTTGAGCTATGGGTAAGGATAGGGCTAGGATTAGGGGCTAAGTTTAGGGCTATGTTTAGGGTCATGGTAAGGGATAGGTTTAGAATTAGGTATAAGGCTAGGGTGAGATTTTGAGTTAGTCTTAGAGCTAGGGATAGGGTTGGGTTAGGGATAGGACTAAATTAGAGATAAGGACTAGGGTTAGTGTTACTGTTAGGCCTAGGTTTAGGGCTAGGGTTAGTGTTAGGGTTACGGTTAGGTTTAGGTTAAGGGATGGGATT
Source organism: Marmota marmota marmota (assembly GCF_001458135.2). Taxonomy (NCBI): domain Eukaryota; kingdom Metazoa; phylum Chordata; class Mammalia; order Rodentia; family Sciuridae; genus Marmota; species Marmota marmota. The sequence continues at coordinate 2,124 of NW_026013375.1, read as the reverse complement.
ATAGCTACTTTTAGGACTAGGGTGAGGATTAGAATTAGGGTTATGGTTAGGGATAGGTTTATGATTAAGGTGAGGTTTATTGCTAGGATGTGGGCTAAGTTTTGTGTTAGGATTAGACCTAGGGCTAATATCAGGACTAGGGTTACAGTTAGAGAGAGTTTTAAGGTTAGGTTTATACCTAGGTCTATTATAAGAGTCAGTTTTCTTGTTAGGGACATTTTTAGAGCTATGGGTATTATTAGGGTCAGGGTCAGAGTTAGGGTTTTTATTAGATTAAGGTTTAAGTTTAAGGCTCGAGTTATCATTACGTTTAGGATTAGATTAATGATAGTTTTAGGTTTAGAGTTCAGGTTAGGTGTAGGGTAATGGATAGGGTTAGGGTTAGGGATAGAATTAGGTTTCGGCTTAGGGTAGCAGAAGTGTTAGGGTTAGTGTTAGGGTTAGCATTAGGGTTAGGTTTAGGTTTAGTATTAGGGTTAGTGTTAAGGTTAGGGTTATGGATAGGGTACGTGTTAGGGTTACGGATAGTGTTACTGTGAGGTTTAGATTTAGGTTTAGGTTAGGGTTAGGGTTAGGGTTAGGGTTAGGGTTTGTGCTAGCGTTATGATTTGGGTTAGAGTTATGTTTGCATTTTAGGTTTGAGTCAGGGTGAGTGTTACTGATAGAATTAGGGTTCGGGTTCAGGTTAGGGTTAATGATAGAGTTTGGTTTAGAGTAAGTGATATGGTTAGGTTAGGCTTAGTGTTCATTTTAGGGTTAGGTTTAGATAGGGTTAGGTTTAGGGTTAGTATTAGGGTTAGGAAGAGGTTAGAGTTACGGTTGATATAGGGTTAGAGTTAGGGTAAGTGTAAGGATTAGGAATAGGTTTACGGTTAGAGTTAGTTTTAGGGTAATAGATAGAGTTAGAGCCTGTGATAGGGCTAGTGCTATGCGTAGGATTAGGTTTAGGATTAGGCTTAGGTTTAGGGTTAGGGCTAAGGCTAGGGTTATGGTTAGCTTTAGGGTTAAAACTAGGGTAGGGCTTTGTTTAGGGCTAGGTTTTGCAATAGGTTAGGGCTATGGCAAATGTAAGAACTTTGTTATGATTAGGGCTAGTTTTATGTTTGATGTTAGAGCTAAGTATAGTTTTAGGGTTAGGTTTAGGGTTACGGTGATGTTTAGAGCTAGTGTTACTGTTAGTGTCAGGGTCAGTGTTCAGTTTAGGATTATGGTTAATATGAAATCCAAAATCAGGACTAGGGTTAAGTCTAAGGGGAGGATTAGTGTTTGGCTTTAGGCTAAGTGTTATTGTTAGGGTTAGGGCTAGGTTTTTCTTTAAATCTAGGGCTAGAGTTATGGAGAAATTAGGATTAGGTTTAGGTCTAAGGCTAGTATTAGGGTTAGGTTTAGGTATAAGGTTACCAGAAGGGCTAGTGTTAGGTTTCAGTTTAGGGTTAGGTTCAGGTTTAGACCCATGATTAGTGTTAAGGTCAGAATAATGGTCAGGGTTAGGGTTGGGGTTTGGGATATGTTTAGAGCTAGAATGAGGACTAGGGTTAGGACTAATAATAAATAGGGTTAGGGTTTTGGTTAGGTTAAGGATTAGGATTAGGATTAAGATTAGCATTAGGCTTAGGGTTTGGCATAGGGTAAGGGATAGGTTTAGAGCTAAGGTTAGGGCTAGGGTTAGTGTTAAAGCTAGGTTTAGGGTTCAGATTAGGGCCAGTTATTGTGTTAGGGATATGGCTAGAGTTAGAGCAATGGCTAATGTAAGAACTAGGTCTTTTAGGTTAGTTTTTGGGTTATGGTTAGTGGTTAAACCTTTAGTGTTAGGATTAGGTTTAAGGTTAGGGTGAAATTTGGAGCTAGTGCTAGTGTTAGGTTAATATTCAGGGTCAGGTTTAGTTTTAGGGTTAGGGTTAGGACTCGAATTAAGGCTACGGTTACTGTAGGTGTTCAGTTTAAGGTTAGGGTGGTGTTTAGAGCTAGGGTGAGTGTTAAGATATGAGTAAGAGTTAGGGTTAGTATTAAGGTTAAGTTTAGGACTCGAAATAGGGCTAGGATTAGGTCTAGTTGTAGTGTTAATGTTTAGTTTATGTTAAGGTTTAGGGCTGTTGCTCATGTTAGTTTTACTGCATGGGTTAC
>NW_026013374.1:0-2581 GCF_001458135.2 Marmota marmota marmota | reverse complement strand
GTACTCAAAATTAATATAAGGTGATAAAACTAAATTCTAGTACTATAAAGCTATAAAGCTTCAGGAAGAAAATGTAAAAGAACATGTGTTCTTCACTGCATGTAAATTGTTTCCTTTTAAAAAAATTATCTCAACATATATTATATATAATCAGAGATACGATAAATTATGATATAATTGTGTATTAAGAATTGTAATGCAAACATAAATAAATAAATAAATATTACCAAAATAAAATAGAAAAAGAAAATTATCAAGTTAAAATATATGCCTTACATTTCTTTTTTAAATTGGTATGGCCATACTTCCTATATATTGGTATGGCAGAATTTCAAAACTATTGAAGCTAGTCCTTATAATTATAGAGAAAAAGATATAAAAAACTGAAAGACTAGAATGCTCTTTGCTATTCAATTGGAATTGCAAGTGTCAGTACAACCCAGAATTTTCAAGGCAGATAGAGACAAAAATTACCTTCCAACTTCAAAAGAAATTATATCAACACATAGCTAAATTTTTAAAAAACACAAAATACTACTTCTATAAGTGAGGAAAAATGTAATGAATTTTAGAAAACATTGTACACAAGAACTTACTTGTGCAGGTTGGTTCAGGGTCCCATCATCCATTGACACAGATTGAATGTTTCTGCTCCAACTTTCCCCTACATGGGTAACTGAAGTTAAAATTATGATTATATTCATTTTTATCTGATTGATTTGCTTCATTTGCAGTTAGTCTTGGTGCTTGACACTTCTCAAGTTGATCTGTTGCTATAAAATGAAAATATTTCCATGAAAAGACCAATTATAAGAATCAAGTCAATATAAAGTAGCTGTACAGTCAATGTCAAATGAAATTTTGATTTGTGCCTTTAAATTCTATCAACCAAATTATTCCTGGTCACCACTGCATGAGATGGAATTTATGTCCTATCTTTGAACTATTATAGAGAATACCTGTCATAAAGATATTTTGTACTTTGGTAACTGAAAGAGCACAAGAGACTCATTTTCTCAGAAGATTTGCATACTAAATAGTTATCAAAGAACTAAATTTGGAAAAAATTTTAAAAACACTAGATTTGGTCCCATATTTGAAACCTGTGCAAAAGATTCATATTCATTTGTTTTCCTAATTGCAACCACCACTATATTATCTATAATCTAGAATCCTTAAATATTAAAATAAAAACATCATCTATGGAAATGTAATATAGCAAGTTGTTCATTTAAACATATTTTTGAGAGTAATAACATAATATAATAAAATCTATCCAAAATATATTTTGTAAGACATGAATAGTTAAGCAGATTTGTTATATGATCCGAGAGAGAGAGAGGAAATACTTGGAATAAGAAATTGTGTGCTTTCATTAGAAGTGTAGCTTGGTGGTAGAGGCTTGCCTGTCATTTCCAGGCTCTAAGTTCAATCCCTACATCATAAAAAGAAAAAGTAAAAAAGAAATCAGGTGCTTTAAAATCATAATCTCTCTTTTTCCATTCTTAGAGTCTTTAAGAAACTATTATGTATACCAGATCATACTATAATCAAATAATATTATAATACCATAACAAGAAAATTTTGCTGACTCTGTTATGAGTTCAATAAGTACTACAGAAGCTTTCAATGTACCATATATTTCAATAACTCAGGAAAGATGAGAATTCTTTTTGAAAATGATAAAATGTCTGTATTGGTCTCTGTAAATATTTGTTATTAACAATTTGAAAAGCAGAATCAAGTGAGGATAAACAGAGCAAAGAAAAATCAGTAACTACCAAAGCACAGTAAGTTTGTAAACCAATCTTTAAAAACAAAACAATGAAATGGGAAATTTAAAAGCACATGAGGTACTTGAGAATTAGTCTCATCCTTGGGGCTGGTGCACAGTGTTGAGAAAGGAAAAACAAGAGGTAGAAACTAAAGGAACATCTTTGGTCAAGGGAAACTGTTTGTGCCCTGGATTTGATCGGTTTCTGAAAGGATTTCTTTGGTTTCGGGAGTAAATAAATATATTGAGAAGCATGAAAAGCTAGAGTGGTGGAAAGTACAAAATGAATATTGAAAGGGTAGAATTATAGACCAAACTATGAGAGCTGGAAGGACTTATATGAAGCGGACTATAGGCAGTAAGCAGAAGATGACTCACAGGATGAAAAACTCTGAGATCAGAAGAAATAATAATTGTAGCACAACTTTGAGTTTAATTAAAATGAAAAGTTGAGAGTTTCTGATGCCTAATATTAGTTTTCCTCCCATATGAAATCAGATAAAACCATTTGTGTATGAAAAAGGACAAGGATAAGGTGAGGTCCAAAAGGATTGAAGACACTTTATTCACAGAAATGTGTTTAGCAAAAAATGTTAATAATCAACATAATTTATTGTTTCATTTGACAAAAACTTAATAAATGCTTCTGTATGTCAATCCATCTTAATGTCATGAGAACAAAACAAAGGTAATTCCTGTTCTAGAGGAACTCTACTCTGTTCTGAGATTAATTATGTCTAGAAATCCAATGAATAAATAAGACTGGATACTCAGGACAGACTTAAAATGAAGGACCCAGGGAAATCT
>NW_026013373.1:0-2581 GCF_001458135.2 Marmota marmota marmota | reverse complement strand
GTTGGCTACGATCTACATTCGGTGGGGTCGGGCTCCAAATTCCTCAATAGGACACCCATAGCACAAAAGTTAATAACTAGAATCAACAAATGGGACTTACTCAAACTAAAAAGTTTTTTTTCAGCAAAAGAAACAATAAGAGAGGTAAATAGGGAGCCTACATCCTGGGAACAAATCTTTACTCCTCACACTTCAGATAGAGCCCTAATATCCAGAGTATACAAAGAACTCAAAAAATTAGACAATAAGAGAACAAACAACCCAATCAACAAATGGGCCAAGGACCTAAAAAAAATCTTTATATATGGATTTTTTGTAGTTATAGACAAACACAATACCTTTGTTTTATTTACTTATTTTTATGTGGTGCTGAGGATTGAACCCAGTGCCTCACACATGCTTGGCAATTGCTCTACCTCTGAGCCACAACCCATTGAAAAAAATACTATTTCTCTGCTTAAATGTACTGCATGTACTGATAAGTTATATGTAATACATATAAATAAAGAAAATACGTCTTAGGATTTCGACTGCTTCTTCTTCTACAGATGCATTCTTAATACTCTAGTGACGTGGGTTTTATTTGCTTTGTGAGAAAGCTACTGGACACATTAAAAGTTGGTCGGCTGGGTGATTTTTTAAAGTTAAGATAAAAATTAAAATAGTTAACATCCCTTTTCTTTTTTCTATTGATTCTTTTTAGTTATACACGACAGTAGAGTCCATTTTGATATAATTATAAAATAATGGAATATATCTTATTTGAATTAGGACCCCAGTCTTCTAGATGTACACACTGGTAGAGTTCACTGGGGCATATGCATATATGTACATTGGAAAGTTACGTCAGATTCTTTCCACTGTCTTTCCTATTCCTCTCCCACTCCCTGCCCTTCATTCCCATTGCTCCAATGTTGTGAACTTTTTTTCTTCCTTCTACCTCCTTACTGTTGGTTACCTTCTACATATCAGAGAAAACATTCAACCTTTGGTTTGGGGATTGGTTTATTTTATGTTGCTTGATAGTCTCCAGATTACCAATTTATAGCAAATGTCATAAAGCCCTTCTCTTTATGGCTGAGTAATATTTCATTGGGTATTTATACCACAATTTCTTTATCCATTAATTTTCTGATGGACTTTGAGGTAACACTATTGGACCATCATCTATATGTTGCGTACTGCCTCATAAGTTTTGTGTGTATTATTCAATCTTATTTATAAAACATTCATATGACCTATACTCTATTATAATACTTTACAGTTGAAGAAATAAATCACAAAAATCAAAGCAACACTATAAGAATTTAAACACAGGTTATTTATCTATAAATATATGCATGTGTGTGTATATGTGTTGGTTGGTTTATTAACTACATTTTATATCTTTTAAATAAGTTGAAAATATTAATAAAATTCAAGGGATGTTTCCAATGTAAAATCCCTGTTTCATTTTACATTAAAAATTTATATAGAAAAAATTAACCAAGAAAAGTTTCCAGATATTAATAACAAATTTAGAACTCAGCGCATACACAAATGATATTTGTTGATGTATCTTGTGATTAGGTCATTCAAAAAAGGTTGTAAATATACTCAATATTACAATGTGTTAAGCCTATGGTTTTTATTTCTCACATCATGTTACGTTAAATAGTAGCACTTTTCTTAATTTTCTTGCTTCATTTTAAAATAGTGTACCAATTCTTATATAACATGGAAAACTATTCATGTAAATAGATTAGAGGGAGAATAGCATAATTTAGCAGCAATGCTTTATTATAAGACAGTTTTCAAGAAAGCATGTTCTTTTTTTTTTTTTTCAGAGAAAACTGGAATTTCCAAACACAATATATTAAATCTCCTGATGCAGCTTCTAAAATGATAGGCTAAGAAAATGGAGTGACTGGCATCAACAAGTGGGGCAGTCAGTTTCTGTTTGTAGGCTGAGTTCTCTTCTCAGTGGAAAGGAAATGTACAGTGTGTCATGATCCTGCAGATGGATAGAGCTTCATAGCCCTAAATTTCATAATCTCTGACTTCTGTTGGCATGGGTGTATTCTGATTTAAACTCTTTCATATGACAGGCATTTACTAAGCTCAAATTCATAGAATTAATAGATGCAATCCTCAGGCATACAACTGAGTGCTGATTTTATTAGCCAAAGTTGGGTCTGGTGTTAGCAGTGATCTCTATGAGGATACCAAGGTAAAGGATGTGTTTCGTGTTAGGCACCTTCTCCCTTGGGTGACAATTTCTGAACATTTTCTCACTTTGGCAAAAATCCATGAAACAACTTGAGGTGGGCCAAGAAGTTCTTTTAAAAGGAAAGTTGCTAACCGTGGAAACCTACTCCACACAAAGCTCATCAATATTATGTTATCCCTTCCTCCACAGGTTTATTCTATACTCAAACACTGTGTTTGGATTCAGGATAAAAGTCTTTTGATTTGTTTGTTAGATATTGACTAAAAATATTTGCAATTTGGAATTCATTTGTATGCATAAATTCCTAAAGTTTACAAATAATGTTAAGTCCCTTGAGTATATATCACCTGTTTTTTTTTTTTTTTTTTTTTT
>NW_026013372.1:0-2581 GCF_001458135.2 Marmota marmota marmota | reverse complement strand
ATATATATATATATATATATATATATATATATACATGTATATATATATTATATTCACTCTATACATATCTTTTATTTAAAATTTAAATTTTTTTTCTAAATATATAACTTATTAAAAAAATCAAAGGATTGTTGAAGACTAAGTTCAAGTTCTATTTATGCAATTAATCAAGATTCAAACTCTTTTGAATTTCAATTTTCTCAACTGTAAAAAGGGTAAAGAATAGCTTCCTAGCCAGGTGCAGTGGTGCAAGCCTGTAATCCCAGTGGCTAGGGAGGCTGAGGCAGGAGGATCACAAGTTCAAAATCAGCCTTAACAACAGCAAGGTGCTAAGCAATTCAGTGAGACCCTGTCTCTAAATAAAATACAAAATAGGGCTGGGGATGTGGCTCAGGATTGAGTGCCCCTGAGTTCAATCCCCAGTACCCGCCCCCACACAAAAAATAATCTTCCCTATTACTTTATAAGATTTTTCCAAGAATAAAGTTGAGATAATATATATTACAATATTTTGTAACCATAAGGCATCCTATAAATTCTTTCCCCAATTTTCTCACTTTAGAAAATTCCTTTTCTATTGGATTACTCAGAAAAATGAGTGACTCAGTTTTCATCTAAAGTGCGAGTGGCTGTGGAATAGTCAAATTAAGCAGCCTAGGCTAACCTCTAGTGAAAGATCTACAAAGTAGACATCCTGGCCAAGCCCCTAACATTGCAGGGTTGGTACCAATTTTAAGAAACAGAGGACTATATTATCAATAAAAATTTAGCTATAAATCATTTGAAGAAATTGTTCAATAATTTAGGCTTTCTCCCCCTATTTTCTACAATGAATTCCTCTAGTTGGTTTCTGTGTGAAATCTCTCAAACTTCATCAGTTGAACTAATATGTAAATGGTTTCTACCCTAGAAATCTTGCATTCTCTTGGAGTCAAGGGAGAAGAAGGAGTACACATGGAAACTAAGACATAATGGAAGAGCTGGGAGATATGGAAGATCTTTTTAACTTTCAAAACGGTCTGGAAGCCTGGCTCAATATGGTAATTCCTGGACTTGCCAGGGTTCCATGTCATTAGTTGGTGGTTTCTCTTTTCTTTCTATTCCTGCTCCCTCACACTAAGGCCCTTGGTTACAGGGTGTAAGATACCCTAGACCACATGTCCAAATTGTCCAGACCTTCCTCAGTCTCCTCTGCTTGTCCTTGTGATTCAGGGAGCATGCAGTTTCTGTGGGGTCCACCCTCAGGAGGACAGACCTGAAGAAGCATGCCCATTTCTCTTGCTTCAGAAAACTCCTTATGTATAAAGACTCCTGAGAAAAGTCAAAGGCCAGTGCTTGTGGAATAGTCTAGTTAACCAGTCAATGCTAACCTGTATGTAGCAAAAGATCATTTTAGAATCATCTTGGGGTCCTAGATATTGAAAGTGTAAACTAGGAAAAAAGTATTCTCTGGGTGTTTTGCCCTTTGGGGAGAAACAGGAGTGGACAAGTGACAGAGCTGAATGATGAACACAGAGTGCTTCTACAGGGTAGGACATGGGCTTCTTAGTAAGCTCTTTAATTGCCCAACCTCCTACTTGGCTCCACTTTATGCACTGTTGGGTTTGGTTTTACTTTAGGCCTCCTAATCCTGGAAAAGAAATGAATTCAGTGAAGGTTTTTCCATTAGGATATTTCAAGGATATTTATAGCATATTGTCCTAAACTGTCCATTTTTAAGAAATTATTTTACATTAAATTTATTAGGATTATAAACTTTATACCATCTTCATGATATCCGGCTCCAAGAGAGCTCTGCTTACAATATAGCTCCCCCCCCCCATTAATTGGTCATGGAGAAAGAAAAGATGCTGAGAAGGCATCATGCACCAGACCTGGCTGAATATGAAGTGCTCTAACACTTATTGAGTGGCTCATTGGTGCCAGGCATTGTTCTTTGTACTGTGTGTATTAACATATTTAATCCTTACATCAGCCTTAGGAGTAGGTAGTCTCTTTACTTCTACTTTATAATTAAGGAATCTGAGCCGCAGGGAAGCCAAGTAATTAGTAACACAACTAATATATTGGGCTGGGGATTTGAACAGAGTCAGACTGGCTCTTCTCAAAACCATCTTTGTTGGTTTTTTTTCTGATTTTTCCAATGTTTTTTAAAAAATTATTTGTTCTTTTTTTTTTTTTAAGAGAGAATTCTAATATTTATTTTTTAGTTATTGGCGGACACAACATTTTTGTATGTGGTGCTGAGGATCAAACCCGGGCCGCACGCATGCCAGGCTACCGCTTGAGCCACATCCCAGCTCCGATATTTGTTCTTTTTTGATACACATACAATAGAATATATTTTGACATATTTATACAAACATGGAGTATATCTTACTCTAATTAGGATCCTGGTCTTGTGGATGTACATGTTGTAGAGATTCACTGTGGTATATTCATACGTGTACATAGGAAAGTTGTGTCAGAATAATTCCGTCTTTTCTATTCCTCCCCCCTCCCTTCCCTTCATTCCCCTTTGTCTAATCCACTGCCCCCCCCCCCCCCTGTTGTGTGTTAGTCATCCACATATCAGAGAGAA
>NW_026013371.1:0-2581 GCF_001458135.2 Marmota marmota marmota | reverse complement strand
CGGCTTCCCGCGCCCAGCCCTAGGGCCCTCGCCTCGTCTCACCTCTTCCCACCTGTCTCCCTCCACGCCCGATCCTGGGTGGGCGGGCACCTCCGGAGCGCTGGCCTTCAGGCGGAAGGCTGCACGGGAGTGGAGGAATGGGTCCAGATGGCCAGGCGAAGGGGCAGCCCATGCCAGGGTCCCGCAGGCTTTGGTGTTGGGGGAGGGCAGCTCTGCGCTCACCCCAACCTCCACAGCAGCCTCAGCCACTGACCGCAGCCTTGCTGAGAAGCTAGACCAGATCACCAGGGCTGTCCACTGTGTGGCAGCCAAGGGTAGAAGCCTCCTTGTAGGAGGTGGGACTTGAGGGCGCCATCCCTGGGGCCACACTTCTGGGGGTCCTAGCCGAGATCTGTACTCAGCCAGTTGCTAGCCTTGGGTGGCAGTATCCAGCCTGGCAAATGAGGCCAGTGTTTCCACCCCACTGGCCCCGCGAAGAGGATGTGAGTGGACAAGTGGGAGCCTGCAGGGGTAGGAGGCAGGCAGCGGAACCAGGGCGGAGGGCCCAGGCCAGCCCCCCCACCCCACCCTGACCAGCCCCTGCCCCTGTGTTTCTCTGCACTGGTGGGGACAGGGCTGAGGGTGCTGGCTTCCTCCGGCAGGGAGGGGCACAATGCTGGTTACCTGATTATTTATTTATTCTTAGTTTTCGGTGGACACTACATCTTTATTTTATTTTTATGTGGTGCTGAGGATCGAACCCAGCGCCCCGCGCATGCCAGGCGAGCGCTACCGCTTGAGCCACATCCCCAGCCCTGGTTACCTGTTTTCACAACACTGTCAATGAGGGAAGGAAGAATGGGAACCCGGAAGCAGGCCCTCCCTCTCCCTGATTCAGCACCTCCAACCCTCAAAGGCCAGGTCCTAGCACAAAGGGACTGCTTCCTTGGTTCTCAGGGGTCTGGAATTTGATTGAAGGAATATAATTGTCCCTGTGCCTGCCACCTGCCTGGGCTACAAAGGCAGGGAGGTTGCAGGGACCTGGCCTGCACTCCTGGGGCTGACAGTCCAGCCTAAGGATTCAGGCTGCTGAAGGGTGAGGTTTCTGGGGAGGCCAAGAAAGAGCAGGCTGGGGCACAGGGTTGTATGTGGGAGGCATGCAGTACAGGCAGAGGGGAGAGTACAGGGGCCCCACAGCCCTGACTTGGGAGGGTACCCTGGAGTCTCCCCAAGGGCCAAGGTTCTCCATGTACCCCTGCCATTAACTGTCCCCTGTCAGCTCCTGGCGGTCTGGGGTATGGGGCCTTGGAAGGACCTCCAGGGATCAGCCCTGGGGAGTACCTGGAGCTCCTGCTAACCCAGATGCACCCAGGGAGATCAGCTTTCTGTAACCCAGAGGCCAGTTTATTTCTGGGCTGGTTCACATGCTTCCCTGGGAGGGTAAATGTCACCAAAAGGCCAGGCGGCTGGACGTGCCCATGGATATGCTGTGGGAGAGGGACCATGGTGGGTGCTGCTTCCTCCTCTGGGTGGAGACAGATGGATAATTAGCCTGCACACACCTCAGCCTATCTATGCTCAGGGTCCCTGGGAGGTGGAGCCACAGACTTGCTCCTCCCGAGCAGCCAGGTGTAAGAGGTCCCAGACCCTCACTCCACCTACCCTGCCCCAAGCCTGGCTGGCAGACAGCCAGCTTAAAGTCAACCTCTGATCTGAAAAACCACAACCTTGCTGAGGCCTCACTCTGCAGCGTCTCTGGGTGACAGGCTGGAGTAGGCACTGACTGGTGAGGCCATTTCAGGGTGCCTGAGCTGGGTGGCAATGGACCACAGTGCTGGGCCTTGGTTGGGAGCTTGTGCCCCAGGCGCCACAATCTCCGTGGCACAGATGGTCTTCCACGTGTGACCCTCCTTGAAGGGCCTAGAACATGCTGTGCTCTCCTGGCCTGAGTCCTGGCACCAGCCCACCCTCTGCCTGCCTTTCCAAGCCACAGCCCAGGGGTGCTCTTCTCCAGCAGGTGGCAGATGTCTCTGCTTCTCAGCAGTCCCTACTGCCTCCTGAGGACCCTGGATGCCTCCAAGAGGGCCCAGCCCCGGTGGGCAGTGGACAAGCAAGGGGGACTTCAAAAGGCTGGGGTGCCTGTGATTCCCCTAGCAGGACTGGGCAGGGCTGGTACAGCCCCAGCTGCCTCACTCTGTTTCTGGGGAGGACCCTGGGCATGTGGGGTCGGGCTGCTCCTGTGGCCATTACTGAGCACTCCCCTCCTGGACTTTGCAAGGCCCTCGATTCATTCATTTAATTTTTGCAGTACTCACGTGTGCTAGGCCAGGACTCTGCACTGCGTCCCAGCCTGCCTGACTCGTTTCAGAAAGTGCTATAAGCATCCAAGGCCACACTCCAAGCAAGTGGGGGCTGGCAGGGACAATCGCCCCTCCCACATTGGCTCCTTCGCAGTGAGTGGTCCCTAGGGTGACTGGTCAGCTCCCTGCTGTGTAGGCTCTTAGGTCTTTTACCTAGGCACTAAGATGGCACAGTGATCCTGCCCTCAGTGCCCCTTGCAGTGTGTCCTCACTGTGCATGATGTTCCTCCTTTGGCCCCACT
>NW_026013370.1:0-2581 GCF_001458135.2 Marmota marmota marmota | reverse complement strand
GCTATATATATAAACTATATATAGTTTATATATTTAATTAAAATATTTTTATATCTATTGCTGTCACAGAAATGCTACTGAGTTTTTTGAACTGGTTCTTAATATTTAAAGAGCATGATGCATAAAATTTAAAAGTTTAAGGATGGAAATACATTTGTTTTATATCTCAACTAACAGGAAATTAATATTTAACTTATATAGCAAATTCCTACAACATAATAATCAAGATATAGGAACCCAGATAAAAAAATGTATAAAGAATATAAATAAGCAATTTCAGAAGAAGCCTTAAAAAGCAGACAAATGTATAAAGAGAGACTCAAACTCAACAGTGATAAAAGAACTCAAAACAATGAGTTATAAAATTACACATATTAGACTGAAAACAAAACAGAGCTAGATAATGCTAATGGTTTGCAGGAATGAAGAGGCTACCAGGAGTATGGACTGAACCATTTCTCTGGGGGAACATCTGATAGGATTTTGTCAATTTACGCATAAACATATATCCCATCATCTAGCAATTCTGCTTCTGGGAATATATTCCAAAGAAATCCTTGCAAAGTCCCATGATAGGATAAGTATGAGCATGTTCATCAATGGTATTGTTTGTGACAACAGGGAACTGGAAACAACTTGGGTGATATTCACTGGGGAAAATGGACAGTTAAAACAGGACAGCTATCAACCATAAAATACTATGCAGCCATTATAAGCAATGTAAACACAGAAACATAAATAAATGTTTAAACATAATGTTAAATAAAATAGAAAACAGACTGAGATACAGTACAATTAATTTAATATTCAAAAGCTGGGTGTTTATTTAAAAAGTATAATGCATAAAATTAAAAAGTTGAAGCATGGAGACTTTTTTTCATATCTAAAAATATCAGGAAATTAATATCTAGCTTATATAACAAATACCTACAACATATTAATCAAGATACAGGGACCCAAGTGAAAAAAATGAATAAAGAATATGAATATGCAATTTCAGAGGAGGAACAATACCACTTTGCATATTTACATTTTAGGTATAAAAATTGGGGAGGGAAAAGGGGACAGATGGGTGAGACATACTCAACTGCTAGAGGACAACTGTTGAAGTTGAAAGATAGGCACATGACATTTCATAATATTATTCTATTTTCTTTTTATTAATTTGACATTTTTCATATAAAGATATTGTAAAATAGGGGCTAGGGTCGTGGCGCAGTGGTAGAGTGCTCACCTAGCGCATGCGAGGCCCTAGGTTCGATTCTCAGCACCACACTAAAAGAAAAATAAAGGTATTGACAACTAAAATTAAAAAATAAATAAAAAAGATACCCTAAAATATACAATAATACTTACATGAATATATAAGCAAAAAAGAATGCTATAATTGATATTATTTTAGAAAATCATATGAAAATGGTTTCCTATGGTCAGAGGAAACTACTGGACATGGGAGTAAGAGAATCTGAGATGATTTTCATGACCAATAATAACAGTGTGCCATGAACTGAGAAGTGTGATAAACTATATTTCCTCTCTGTGCAAAAAGGTCCATTACATTTTTTTGAATCAGAAGGATCTGATTTAGACTTATCTAATCATTATAATTCAAAAAACAATTAAATAGCTGTTCCAAGTAACCAATTTACAATATATAACTATGGAAATAAATTAGAAATAAGTAATATGACTTATTTTTTAAAATAAAATAATTTCTGACAATAAAATTCATCACAGAAAAGTAGCAAAATCACTAAGCTGATAACCATAAATTAAAGAGGAATAAAATAGACTTGAAGTACTTGTACTCTAAAAGAATAAAGAAAAATAGAACAAAGGAAAAAAGAAACTGCACCAGAGGCCATAAACTGTTTTACTGGGTTCACACAGTGGCAAAATTGGATTTTTTCAAAGACAAAATCTTACACTGTTATTGAAATATTAAGGTTTTAAAATCCAAACTTCTGGTTTCTTTGGGAAAAGAAAATAAGGTTTGATTTTGCAGCCTCTCATCTCAGCAAGAATCCTAGAGCTGAATAGGAGTGTCCCACTTATAGGCCACATACTTTCTGGACTTTCATTGTCCCCATCTGGCAAACAATCATTTAAAGTAACTTTTATGAGGTTTGTACCCCTTGTATCACACTTGAAATGTTATCAAAATGTAGTCTGAAATGCATAGTAATGAAAGCATATAAGCAATCACAGAAGGCATGACAGAACACACGGAGTGACAGGATATGCCAGGTGAGGAAAGTCATGAAATAATGAAAAGGGGTCTGGTATTCATAGGTACCATGAGTACATGAAACCATGACAGGGTTTTCTGGAGTAGGTAAAGAACAAACTCTTAATGTGTTAAAAGGAACTGATTAAATACATTAAAAGAAAAACAAGGGGCTGGGATTGTGGATCAGTAGTAGAGCACTCACTCGCCTGGCATGCATGAGGCAATTGGTTCGATCCTCAGCACCACATAAAAATAAAATAAAGGTACTGTGTCCACACATATATATAATAATTAATATAATAATAATATATATATATATATATATATATATATATATATATATATATATAT